>NW_026623486.1:206067-282745 GCF_030028575.1 Malurus melanocephalus | reverse complement strand
ACAGGGCCACGAGAGGGAAAATGCGAGAGCAGCGCACTGCACAGCCTTTGCTGGCGGAACACGAGCACTSTCCAGCAGCGCAGCAAACAAAGTAACAAACTAGGGCATGTGGACATGCAGATTTTGAAAGTTTGAGTTAATAAAGGCTGGAGGAACATAACTGTTGGTGCCATAAAATCAGCAAAGATTTCTGAAGGAAACCTGCTGCCCCTAGAGCCAAGAGCAATCTAGTTAAAAAAAAATCCTGGAAGCAAACTACCTTAATTTGGAGAGGAAAGAATATATCTCACAGAAAACAAAATGTCTTCAATAGACTAATTGGAGCAACATTGTTCAAATAATAAACTGTGAAACAAAAAGTCACTATTGATTTGCCTGGAGTCAAGCAGTGAATTCCCTCTTCTCAGTTCCAGATTTCTAATTTTGCAGCCAGCTGGGCCTGTGTTTCCCCCCTCAACAGCATCCTTTGGTGTGCTGATTCCCTAAAAAGTTCCATCCAAAGCCTATCAGGCTCAGARTCCATTTTTTCTTTCATCTTCTCTCAACTTTGAATTTACCTCACCATCCTTGGACTTGAGCATTTTGTGTCATTCCTGGAACCACAATTGTGCTCCAAGATTAGGGCAAAAAAAGAATAAAGAGAATTGTTTCACACGATGAGGACTTTTAGATTTCCATYTTTTTCAGGTTCACGAAGCTCAGAGAAGTGCCTGTATATTGCAGTAAGCTCTGGGCCTGATACAAGGCTCAGGGGAATGGAGAAGAGATTTTATTATTTGCCAAGCATCACAAGCAAAAAGCTTCACACCATGGYGCCAGTGTGAAGGGTGACTGGGATATACAGGCAGATCTGTTCTTCCTCAAGGGCTATATGTATTTGTTTTGGAAACTGGAGATATAGGTGAACTTCTGAGGAGATACAAATTGCACTTAATGTAATTGCAACTGCTACTTGGACCAAATTCTTATTTACCTTGGAGTAATTTTTGCATATATATTAAATAACATAACAGTGAAAAGAAAAGTTAAGGAACATGGGTACCTAGTTCTTTGCCAACACTGCCTCCACATGTGCATTTCATCCCCTGAAAGAAAAAAAAAACCAACAAGTAAAGCCTGTCACAAATGTAATATTTTCTTACATATTCCTTCCTCTAGCTAYATCCACCAGCAGATTGTCCATCAGTGCTGCAGGCAGCTTGTGACAAACTGCTGTTTCAGTAATTACTGAAGGTCTGTACCACGTTTGTGATGCTGTTCACCGGAGGGGTTCAAACCTAGAAAGACAGACATCATCATTTTTCTTTTGAAGCTGAGACCAAGCCTGAGTCACTGGGCTGGCCACTGACTGGCTCAGCAGATCAGCAGTGGCACCAAACATATTGTATTTATTGAATATTATGAGGAGAACAATGAGAGGTAGGATGGTAACAGCAGTGATACAAAGGGAGCGAGACAGAGCCGGATAAGGAATCCAGTCAGGTATTGGCYAGCCACCAGCATGAGCATATTTATAACAAAGATCATTTGAGGGTCATAATCAGGACACAGAGGCAATCTGCTTTGTTTGCACATCGTCGTCACATTGTTCAGCACATCTTTAAGGTACAAAAATGCACGTGTTTTCCAAGATTTTAATTAAAAGTACATTTTTCTTTTCACACACGATAACTTCCTTATTATTTCTGCTTCTCAAGTGAGCTGGGAGTTCTTCATTTAGGTTATGTAAAATATTTACCTACAGAGAAACCTAGCTGCATTGAATGACTCTGCACCATACCATTTTCCTTCAGGGTCAGCAAAATTCTTAAAGGCTGAAGTGTAAAAAWTTTGTTGCATTGCATTTGCGCATTATCCCCAGAAACTCACCTCACTTGCCTCAGTCCTTTTGCATACTAGGGTTTATTTACAAATTGGCAGTAAAGTGCTGTGGCCTCTTTGACAGTTTGCAATTAATTGCACACAATCTGTTTAGGTTTCAAGATTCAGCATTCATAAATGATGATATATTCCAAAAGGCAGTCCAATTGGCTGCTTTGCATATTGCATATATTTTTCATATTTCTGAGACAGGACATATGCAAAATCATTTTACTGTGGCACAAATACAGGAAAGATTATTTGGAAGAAAGGCCAGAGGTTCTATATCTAATTCCTTCACTCACCTGCTGCAGACTGTGGGTAAGTCATCTAATATTTCTCTGCCTTTCTTCTGCATCTGCACAAGGTTGTTTACTCTTCCGAGAGCTGGAATTCAGTGAATGAAACTGTAATTTKTTATTATTAATATATTCCAATAAATGGTGTTGCAGTGCTCTAGCATTGCTTTGAAGTCAGTATTAGAGAGTATTTAAGAAATAGAGAATTAGAAGAAAAGGTAGTAAAGTCCATCTGATATGCCTGCATTGAAATGCTACTTGTGGAATAACCTCCTCAGAACATGAAATGGATGAAGGCATATGTGCTCAATGGATCCCAGAGCYCCAAGAACTCTTTGCACTTGTCTTGAATAAAGAATGACGAGTCACGTATCCCAAACCACTAAAAGTGACTTTTACAACATAAAGCATTTAAATGTACCAGTAAATACCTTTTATTGACATCATATCTATCGCCATTCTTACAATGAGCCCCTGTTTACTTTAWTTTTTCTCTCTTTCCTCCCACCCTGACTTCCTCTTTTGAATTATGGGCAGCTCTTGTAACAGGGACACACACTTTAATGATACATGTAATACTATAATTGAATCAAACTACCTTGTTTCCCCAAAAAGCTATTCTTTATTTGCTGGTTGTTTATCCTGATATTGTCAGTCACATCAGGAAAGCCATCTTAGTCATAAAATAGCTATTGYAGAGGAAGCATTATTAGTTCTGTGCAGGGCTTTTTAGCAGTAATTATGTACWGCTTTTAGTAATTTTGAGAGTCACCCAAGCATCATTGATACAAACCATTTGCAATGACATGCAATGATGCCTGTGTAGTATTTTTACAAGCAAAATAAAATAAGACATTTTGGTGGTAACATGTAAATTAGCCTTGAGGCTTGCAATGCAATGCTCATCAAGTGTGTAACATTTAATTACAAGACCAATGAGCATGAGTGAGGTCCCCTGAGCTTTTCCTCCCCACATCAGAAAGATTCTCCCACTGAACTGACGATTTGAATCCTCTCATCAGATGTTGAGTGAATTCACTGCTCTCAGCAGGCCAAGCAGGCATTTAAGGGTCTGGTGTCTTTCAGAATCCTGTTTGGTAAAATATTTCATGGACCTACTGCTGTTTGAGATCCCTTATTGAATCCCATCTGTGAGGAACTGAGAACTGCAGTTGACAAAACTAACATGTCAGGAGGAAGGAAAATTTACAAGAATTTGATTACAAAAATTGATTGAAATTCATTAACTTCTTGATGACAAGAATCAAATAGAAAACCAATTAGCCATTTCAAATTCCCAAACTGATGCTGTTTTCCAGTAAGAGAGAAAACATTACTCTGTAGGTTTTCTAGCGATAGGAGTTTCATTTTCAGTACCTATCTAGTATGGCAAATACATTTGCTAACTTGTTATAGACATTATGTGTGTGCTGTCCCAGTTCCCCAGGCACTGGAAAATGAGAAGCCTGAGGGACTTGCTGCTCTGCTGGATGTGGTAAGGGACAGCTACTGCTAATGTTCTGAAATGTCCTGGCTTCCCAACACTGAAGTGTTACCTTTTTATGCAAATGCTAGTGGCAACAGAATGCTCAATCTTTGCTATTTCATGATTAGTGTTTCCATGTGCAATCAATAAATCCCCAGAGCCTCTYCCTGAAATGGCCATCTTGCCCATTSTCTCCAGCAGGGAAGGTCTATTTAGCAGCAGGTTTTCAGCAGTCCAAAATGTGGAATCAATACCCTGAGAATAATCAGCTCACTTGTCCTTATGAAATATTTTTATTTTTCCATGCAAGTTCTAACAGACTAAATGACTTTTCCAATATGTAAGGGTTTAGTGCCTTGTATGGAAATGCATCAACWACACAATTGCCAGCACATCTGAGGGGATCTCTCAAGGTCACAGTGAATTGACTGAAGAGCTACAATAAAGCTTTAAAGTCCAGCCATGCAGATACAGAACACCCACCTGAGTGGTGACAAACTGCCCGTGAGCTGCTACAATGAGTAGGTGAGGGGAGTTTGGGTAGGATATGGTGCTTTCCTCTGCTCAGCTCACTACACAACCCTTCTGTTAAGTGGGGCAAAAAGTGCCCCTGTCTGTGTGTTCATCCCTCACCTAGGGAAGGGTCAGTGATTCCAGCCTGTTTTCTCTGTTGTTTTTACCTGCTGCAGTTTCAGYAGCTCCCTCTCAGCCTGTCCCTTGGGCAGGGGAATCCTCTGCATTCCATCCCCCAGGTGTCCCTCTCTGGTGTCTCATGACACTATTTTTTTTTTCCTTTGAAGAGTAAATACAATGACATTAYTATTAATAATTTTAATAATAATAGTGATGTAAGAGGACTTGAAAGTTATTAATGATTAATTTCTTTTCTTGACTCCTGTAATATAGTCACAAGAATGCAGTAATCTCCACATGTCTCTTCTCATCCAGAATATATCTTTCTCATCCTGGCTTTCAAAGGGGAAGCCCTCAGCAAAGGGTCTGAGGTCACATTTTCATTTTTAGCCTGGTTTCCTAAGGAAATGAGGGTCATGCCATTACTGTCTGTCTGTCTGTTCGCATTTTTCTGTCATATTGCCTTACAGGAACTTTTGAGCCTGTCAGTCAACCTCAGTCAGAGTAAAAAGAGCTTTGTAAGTCTCAAGAATAAACACATGCCTGTAAGACGTCGTGGCCACTTTTGGCTGGGGAGCAGAAGGACRCACAAATTAGAGCTCTTGCTGAGCAAAGGTGAGGAAATCTCAGCCAGTGCCATCTGCTTGGCAGCAGTGATGGACAAACCAGGGCTGGCCACTGACCAGCAGGAGCTAAATTTGGACAAGGCAGGGCAGAAACAGCTTCTTGGCTGGGGAGGGTGCAGCAGTGGATCCAGCTGCTCCCAGGAGTGGGAGGCTCCAGGAGAGCAGGGCACCTCTCCCTCRCAGACACCGCTCTAGTTCTGTGCTTCACAGTTGTAATTACAAATCTGTCATCAAATTCTGCCTTCCCTGCCAAAATAGTCGGGGTGGTTTGCAGATTAAACACAGTGACACCATTCCTGTTCCATTTAGGGATCTAAATTGTATTCATTCCTCAAACCTACTGTCTGTCTGAATTTTGAGTTAGAGGCTAGAATAAAATCTSAAAGTACCAAAATCATCCAGAAGCTCTCAAATAGGGTCTAATTCAGTTTTTTATGCAGCTGAAGTAAAGCTATCACTGAGTTTGGTGATGCAGGACCAAGCTCGGGCTGTATTTGTATTTGGTTAGTAGCACTTGACAGGATGATGTAAGCACATTGTACATACCTCATGCAGCAGCACTGTGTGGTAGGCAAAAGCAGTGAGAGAGATCCCCACAAAAATTAAAAACCAAATAACCAATGATAGCAAAGGAAAAAAAATCACCCTGAAAAAAGCCACAAAATCAATAGATTATGAAAGCTATGCTGAGGCTTCCACTGCTATTATCTCAAGGCTTTATTATCAAATATCAAAAAATCATTACYGCAATATCAAAACATTCATAATAACAATATAAAAACTCCACTCAATCTGTTCCTGCAGGGATMTGATCTAAAAATCCACAAGAAAAAAAACAGTTGCTGTGAAAATGGCACTTAGCCAGTTCAAGCATGCTGCCAGCCTGGTTCTGTAACWGCACCAGTCACTGCCCCTCACTGTAGATAACTTCAAAAGGATTGTTCAAGCAAACAAATTGTAACAAAATCAGACAAAATATCAAATCTTTTGGAAAGGCTCMTAACTGCTATTATCAGGTGTTGTATTTCTGGCTTTGGCTTTTTCACTTAGAAATTATAACTTAGATATTCTGCCCTGTGTCCTCCTGCACAAGGCCGGTTCTCATCAATTCTAACATTCCTCAGGTTTGCTTACCTCAAAAGAAAGAGTCACTCCAGATCATCTGGGACACCTTCATCCTTGCTGCCCATGGGAAGGTAGTTTAAAGGAAAACAAGTTTTTATATGAAAGACTTCTTTTTATTGAGACTTCTGTACCTTTAATGAGTACTTATGCATAGTGATTTCAAAACTCCTTTTGGAACCTGCACGTACCTACAAAGAGAGCTTTTAGTTCATAATGGTACAGGTGGGTGGGAGAGAGGGGAGGATGGGAGGAGCAGGGGAGTGAATCCCATTTTCCATTTTCTACTATAACAAGGGAAGGGAAGGGAAGGGAAGAGGAAAAGGAAAAGGAAAAGGAAAAGGAAAAGGAAAAGGAAAAGGAAAAGGAAAAGGAAAAGGAAAAGGAAAAGGAAAAGTTTTTGGTCCAGGTTGTCCTTCATTCTTTTTTTGACACCTAAAACCCCAAGTCTGGCCTGAGATTTACAGACTCACTCAGCTCTTTGCAGTGTACAGTTGTATTTAACAGATATTTATAAAAGCCTCCTGTATTTGGAGACAAATYATAAATACACACTAGTAACAGATGTTTGTTTTTTCTTAAGCTTAAAACAAGTAAAACTCATTATAATTCCATTATAATTTGTAAAATTTATACCTTTGTTGTGTGGCTTTCTCCTTGAATGTGTGGGTAGCAGATGGCCCTTCTGGATCCCAGAAAATGCAGACTTGGCTAACTAGATCAAAACAAGATGTTGTAAAAGCTGAGGGCACAGGAATGACAGGGTTAAAGCAGGATGCTTTCAGCTGCACCAACTCACGTGAGCTCACTCTGTGATTTTACACTGTGGGAAAAGACCTGTGGGACAAGTACCCAGACCCCCCCAAATGAGATCTTTGAGGGTGAGGAACATGAAATCAAACCAGCCTGGGAGCAGAGAGCAGCTCTGCCTTGTGTTATATACTGCCTWCACGTCCTTGGCTTTTCTTCCGCTGCAGGCAGAGTGTCTGAAGTCCCCCTGCAGCCTTTCAGCTGATAATCCACTTCCTGACAATAACTAGCAAAAGACTAACATTGCACTTGGCTCTGCAGCAGACTCGAAGCAGCCCAGAGGCAGCGCAGGGTCAGCCTGCTGCTAGGCTGTTTGTTTATTTTGGTTGACATTTTCCTTTGTGGAGAATCTGTTCCTTGTTATTCAGGACRCACAGCTCTGCACATATCCTATGTGTTTAACTGTCTTTGGATAAAAGTGGGTATTTTCCCATGTCAATAAATGTTATGGTGTGAAGCTGTGAGCTGGACTCTGTGAGAATCACCCCCTGCTGAGCATCTCACTTCTGCATTGAGTTTTCTTTGTTAATCGTGTGCAAAATAAAAAGGCTTTCTGTCTAGCAAAAACCCATCATTAATTTTTCATATGAGCACTAAAATCTTGAACACAATCCTTGGGTGGCTTCAAAGAAAAAAAAGAAGAATAAAACCAAAGAGCTACACTTTCTTTTTTTGAATCTTAGTTATTTGGTATTTTAAGAAAACTTTTTAATGCAGAATTACAGTTATCTCAGCTTCACAGTGACACATTCATTCTGAAGGTGACGTTTGACCTTCAACTTTGTCCTTCATTAGYAGGATTACACCTAAACACTCCTTCATTTTACTGCAAATGAGACAGATGCAATGTGTATTCTGTTCGGCCCCAGCATTAGGATTATCCCAAGAGTGGCATTTATGTTCTTGTAGYTCCTTGGTATAAATAAATATCAAAGTAGGAAGACCAATCTGTACTCCACTAGGAATAATAAACTAAAATAATATGGCACTGATTCTGTTTGGGTTGTCTAAATGTGTTTTTATGATTGTATATGTTTATGGYTTTCTCACACAGCCACCATGAATTCCAGGCAATTAAAAAGGACATGAGTTCTGAAGCATCTTAAAAGGGGCTTTGCTTTCCAAATGGTGTGTATTAAAAGTAGAATATATTTTTTTTGACAGAACTACTGCAAAATCAACAGTCACRCATTTGCCCTGCTTCAAATTCCTTTCCCTTCTCCCACCTGAAATAAGTAATTAGAATATTTCTGTAAGTTGAGAAGAAAGGCAGGGAAAGATTCCTTATGTTTGCACATCTATTAGATGCACTGCTAGCTGCAGACTCAGCCTGGAGCCCCTGATTTGATGGCAGCTCAGAGGGGAAATGTAGCAGGTCTTGTGTCAGGTCTATCAACCCACCCATACCCTGCACAATCTGTGGTTTTGGGTGGAACCAGTGGTACMACAGGCAGGATGGAGGACACTCAGTGCCTGCTCACACTGCCTGACCTTCACCCCACTCCACTGAGGGATGCAGATTTTTTAGTCATGGGTGTAGAGAAGAKCTGTATTTAATTGGATAAATAACTACTGTGCTCTAACCTGCCTCAAACTGCTCTGGGATACAGAAGTTTGTGTGGTGATTGGGTTATTGAAGAAARAAGTAAAAATACAAGTAGTGAAGAAACAGTATGTGTCATTAGACTGTTAAACATCATTGGCTGGCTTTTGTTATTGACATCATTTCAAACACAGGGAAAAGGGCCAGGAGAATAAAAATATTTTTAAACACTTTTCTAGTTATGTACCAAGTCCAGTTTCAAATGACAATGTTCAAGAAATACTTTGGAAGACTAGAGAAAACTGAATATGATAGGTACATCAAAAAGGTACATTTTTAAAGGCAAAAATACCTTGTTCCTCTCTCAAGTCAAGCTATCCCTAATCACCTGACTTTATACATGAGAAAAAGTGAATGCACGGAAGAGAGGGTGATAAATCTTGATAATTTGCTGCTCCACAAAGTCTCCCAAGCTGTCAGTGAGACAATTCATGGTCTTTGTGATAACAGCACAATATTTTAAAATTTAGAATTCATAATTAAAGAATTTCTGAAAGAGTATAGCTACAGCAGTCACTAGRCTGTGCATAACACATCTGGAACAAGCACCTGAATCTCTGCAAGGTCTGGAGTCATGGTGTAGTGGTTCCAGCAGGTGAATGGCACACCCTTGSATGAACAATGGATGTGGGCAAGCATACCTGAAAATTCAGGGCCRAGAGTCCAGAAATTCTTTCCAAGTCCACAAACATCCATATTTTGTGATTTAATCACTAAGAATTCCTGCCACTTCAGTTGTAACATGTTGCCTCTGCATTGTTCACTGAGCTTTGGTCTATCCACCTGTTGAATTAGTATTTACTGGGAGCATAGTCATAAAGAGAACTATTAGCCCATTGTGCTGAAGTGCAGAATGTCAGCTGTTTAGTGAAAATGTATCATCGTGTCATTATTAAATATTTATTTTGTTGTAGCACCAAGAGACCAATCCTGTCAGGTTTCCTCTGTTGAATTTTTAATGAATGATAGTCCCAGACAAGCTGACAGGAATGTGAATTGACACAAGCTTCTGGTGTTTCCAGAGGAAGGGTGTAAATCCTGCCCAGGACTCCTGTTTAGCAATGAGATCCCTTCTGGAGATAAAAAAGGCATTCCTAGGATAACCTCTGCCACAAGCAGGGCAAAGAGGAAAAACCCTGAAGAGCCAAAAGTATTTCCAAAGGCAAGAAAAAGCAATCCAGTCCCTCTGGGGTGTTAGGAGGCAGGAAAAAAAAAAAAAAGCAGAATAGAGGAAGTCCAGCATATTATTTAAAAATGATAGCCCGATTTTGACCCGTTTAATCCAGCCCAGCTCTGAGTGTTGTCCTGTTCTCCATCAGAGCTGGCACAGGCAGGGCACTGCTCGAGGAGGCAGCAGAACCAGCCCAGCCCCGGGTGGGAGCTCCCTGCAGGAGCCCAGCTCTCCTCCTGCCTGGCTGGACAGTGCCTGCCTTGGCTGTGACAGCAGGAAATGTTTTTAAATCTGAACAATGCAGCAGATCTGAGGGCAGACAGCTCAGATAATGAAAAGAAAAAAGAACTATTACTTGGAAATGATTGTTGCTTTGTCACTTTCCCTTAATTTCCTCAGTAACTGGTAGAAACGGCTCCTTAGCAAATATTTAGGAAATAACATCCATAACACTATTTCCCTGCCTCAGTCTTAGCTATTGTTTCCATCCTTTTACTTTTGATGACAGGTGAGTTTCAATTGTAATCCTTTTTATGAATACTCAGTGTATAAATTATGCAGATTAAAGTCTCTAATTTCAAACTATATTTCAAAGATTCTTTTCTTCTTTTGGTGTATAACAACTGCATAACATTTTGATTTAGTTCTTCAAAGGCTTTTTGATCAAAATTTTGTTTTAAATAATGCCCATAAAATTCCTACATTTACTTATGAAAGCAGAAGCTGAAAGAATTAAATAACAAGGTTTAATCTTCAGTTAATTTGTTAGACTCAGGTAAATAATACTGATGTTCACACTGTAATACAAAGTGATTTGAAAAAAAACCTGATTTTTGTTGTTCTTGACCGASTATGGTCCATGGCTAGAACAAACTGACCATGAGTCAGACCAACCCCTGCTGCAAATATTTTTGAAGTTAATGCAGCAAAAGCAATGTATATCAACAAAGAACTAAAGTACTATCCAGGCTGTGACTGTAAAGAAACCCAAACCTTTGTTGATCCACCGTGAAATCAGGGAGCTTCATRCAGGGGACAAGGATTCAGCTGTTTGGATTTTAAGTCTCAAGGTTTGGAAATRATTTCCTGCATTGCCATTTTCATTTTTAAGCCTTTCTCTCTCTCTGCAATACAATGAAGAAAACTTTTCTCATTCCACAAAAGAAAAWTTTTGGCTTCAAACAAGCTTCTTGTCAGACATTGGCATGGAAGAGATCTTTGAAAACCACCAACTCTGGAGCAAATACTTCCCTCCAGTACACAGAAGATCAGTTTTCAATGTTTATTTATGTAAAATGAAGCAGTTTGRACAGAGCTCTGAAGAAGTGCTTTATCTGATGCTGGGGACTTGGTAAGGAGGTGAAAGGTTTGTATTTGTGTGCCTGGTGAAATCTGGCACTGAGTCTGAACAGCAGGCTCCTGTATTTCTTGCAAGAGCTGTCTGACTACTGTGCTGGACACCAGCACAGGCCAAGACCTCATCCAGTGTTAGCATTGTAAAAATCAATATTTTAACTCCTACAAAATGACTTCAGCTTTGAAATTTGATGCCTTACAATGACACACCATTTGTTGGGATATTCCCAGTTATCCTGACCTGCATGTTTTGCTATTAAAGCCCAAAAAGTTAAGATGGCACCAAAACAGAGAAATATGAATCTATCTTAAAAATCATGGCCAGCTTCCTTTTGTGCTGGATCACAATAGAACTGCAGAAAGTCGGCCACAGCCTTGCACTGTTAGCTTTGGATTGCTGTGCGTCACCAGCCTTTTCACAGGCACCTGACAAATCTCTCATTAATAGCAGATGACAATCTCACTGCTGCTACAATGCACGTTACATTTAATCAATTTGCTATTTGTATTCATTATGTACATCTCCTATTTTGAGTCATGAAAAATTGAAAAGTAATTACAACATGGAAGAGCATCACGGATAACAAATGAGACAAGATGAGAAAAAGTACTGATAATTGGTCAGTTGTGCTTGCCAGTGCATTTAAAGCAATTAAGGCAGGAAATGAGATAAGACAAYCATATGCCTTTGAAGTGAGATAGAGCATCAGGAAAACCACCTGTAAGGTACCCTGGTTATGACAAAAATTCAACGATGTAAATATGTACAGTGTTCAGACAGGCTTGAAAGAGTTGTTTAACTACAGCTGTTACTTAAAGAAATCAAAGGAACTTCCCTGAGTGCAATGCAATTGTACAGTGCATGCCTGGTAGCATGATCCTGCTATAAGTCTGCCTGTCACCATGTCCATTAYAGCCCCCGCTGTAGCCAGGGGCAGCTAACTCATCTTTTTTACATTCCAATGGCCTCAAAGAAGGCAAACAAATTAATGACTCAGATGTCTATTTCTACTAAAAATAGGAGGACACATTAAACTGTTTATAATCAAGAGAATACTAATCAAGAGAGTACCAAAATGCTGACATACTTCTAGGATTTCAATTGCATTTTCTTGTGAACAAGAGGGCTACTTTAAAAAATAGAAGTGGAAGAAACCATGTCTCTGTGAGAGAAAGCAGTCTGATGCAGTTTTGCTCCTTGGTAAGATCTTGAAAAGTGGAACAGCCACAGAATCTGCGTTTAATGAACAACTGCTGAGTTCCTCATGCTTTTACCAAACATATAGTCCACATTCCCTCTGATGCTGGCATACACAAACACATCAAAACAAAGGTCCACTTTAAGAGAAAATGTGCCTAATTTATTCTTGATCAGACTTGTGAGGCACTTATGTGTCTCCAGCTGCCTCAGCAGTCCTGGGATGCCAATTCCTCTGCCACAGAATCCATGTGGCAGCCAGCACCAAACTGAGCTGACTGCTACACCTGGACACAGCCAGTGCATGCAGCAGGCATCCCAGGGGCTATTCCTGGATAGGCTRTTCCAGCACACTGGATTTGATTCCTTAAAAATGCTGTTAGGGACCTTACCTCAAATTAAAATCCCTAACACCGAAGATCRTACTCAGAAGAGTGGAGTGTAGTGGGTTGGTCACAGGCAGTATTTGGTGTCTGCATGGCAGATYTTCCTAAAAAGAGAGAAAATAAATTAAAACTAATACATCAAGTTGATATCTATATTTTTGCTTTGGAACTAAAATTCGTCCTTGTTTTAGGAGAAGTAGTAGTCAGAGGTTCCTTCTATGCAGAGTCATAGGCATAAACTTAACACCATTTCTGCTTAAAAGAGTAGTTGTAAGGTTTAATTCAAACAGRAAACAGAGTAAAGACATAAAAACAGCAAAAGACATGGCTGACAATCACTTTCTTAAGAGAGCTGTGGTGACAAGGGAGGACAAAAGTGCTGAGGAAGGTGATGACTGTATTGCTGTGACATCTGGAAAGTAGAGTTTGGTCATAAAAAACTGCTCAGCATTAGCAATTATAGTAGCTATTCTTTGACATTGCCCCTGAAGTTTAGAGRGAATATCATTGATTTCATAATGAAAGCTATTCATTTTGCAAAGGTTTATTGTAAAGTRTCATGAGGAAAGGCATCCTCAAGACACTAAGAAATATAATGAAAAACCTGCAAAAAGGTGTAAAGAATTCCAAATCACTGCATTGCCTAGATATTAATGTAAGYAGGTACTAAATGCACTGCCTGATTAATGTTTCATTCCTCTTAAGGAAAGAGAATTAATAAAACAATGCTTAAAGAAACGCAGACACGAATTAAAGCAGTACTAGCAGCACTGCTAGTGATTACATGGGAAACAAGACTCAGTAAAGATAATGTGCTTTCTCAGGTAGGGTTTGATCTAGAAATTGAGAGATAAAGCTATTCAATGAGGCCACATGAAGTCTTCATTACCTTCAAGTGAAACATCTTTTATCACCCAAGTCCCTTTCCAGCTCTGTGTGTGTGTGTAAAGTCTATTCCCCATCAGCAGTGGGGTGCAAAAATTCTCAGCTTAAATCCTTCTAGAAAGGAGTTTCAGCTTTTCAGGGAGCTTTTTAAGCAGCCTGTTCAAAAGGATTGCAACTGTTTATTTGTCACCACCCTGTAGTCAACAAAAATGATAGGTTTTTGTGAAATTGTAGAAGTATGAGCTTTTTGAAGAGWCTATGCATTTATGTCTACTCTGAAGGAGAACAGGATGTCTGTGTGCTGGATACGGGTTTGTAAATAAGGTTCCAGACAGTTTATTGGTATAAGCAAAGGAACAAAGGCAAAGCTAAAAAAGAGAAAGTGATATACAAGACARGATCTTCTAGACTGGTGTGAACTCCAAATGGAAAGAGAAGAGTTTTTGGTGTTTTATAGGAAATGTCCCCACCAGCAACAGCACAATAAAATGTGCTGGCTCCCAGCACAAACAGCATTTGCTGGGCCAACAAGACCTCAATCCCTGCTCTGTGTGTTCAACTGCTGCATCAGTGCAGACCCTGCCAGACTCTGCAGGCACAGCAGTCCCAGAACTTGTAGGGTTGGGACTGAAACTGGTGTATGATATATGCAAACACGTAACAGGTATTCAAGGTACTACAAATATAAAGTGATGCAATTATGTAATTTAGGACCATGCATGCAGACTGCTAGATTTTATTAATGTATTGTRGGTCTTGTTTTTATTTGGAAGCAAATTTATATATCAAGCACTCTGAATAGTGGCTGTGTACTCAACTGCTATTGACTCATGGCTAGTTGGAAGTAATTATATGATTTCTCAATAAGCATCAGAAGTCAGCCATAAAGTTCAATTATTTTGACATAAGAGATCAATAACAGGAATCTGAAGCAATTATAGGCCCACGATTCAGAAACTGCTTGACTAAAAATGATCACGTGGTGGCTCAGTCCCTGACTGCAGCTCCAAGCTCAGTTGTTGGTGTGGTTCTTCACATCAAAGCACATGTAATCAATGCTTTTTGCTACTAACATAAGCTGTTATTATTTTGCATTTTCAGAGCACACCCCACAACCATGGAGTGCATCCTGGGCTGAGCACATCCTTTCCCAGAGTAATTCTGAATACAATGTTGAAATCTGTCATCATTGGTTTCTGTGAAAAGCACGAGAGATAACTGCACACATTCACCTCTGTTCAATCAGCATCAATGTGCTGACTCACATCAAATATTAATCAAACTTCTGAGTCAACAGATTCRCCACTGAAGCAAACAGAAGGCAGTGCTGGGATGCCTCCTGTCAGGGCCAGTCCTGCCCTGGACACTCCTCCAGAGCACTCCTGCTGCCCTTTCCCCCCCGGGACGTGGAGCAGCAGCAAACGCCGCTGTCTCATTCCAGCTGAGCCATCAGCATGTGCTTCCCTGCTCCCCCTGCCATCAGCATGTGCTTCCCTGCTCCACACGCTGCCTCCTGTCACGATCCCAAAGGGAACTGCAAATACCTAAAATGCCAACAATACACAGGTACCACCTCTCTTCAATGCCTGCCTTGCTCCTGGGGTCTCCTCCCAGTTCCTCTGTAACACACAGACAGCTGGCACTAAATGCCAGTGGGTTTTCCTGGGCATGGTAATGATTTGACATAAAAGATAATGTTAGATACAGATAGGTACAGATGTGACTTTGGCAGTCCCCCTCCTTTTCCATTTCCTTCTGCTGTCTTTAAAACAAGTTTACAGCAAACAAAAATGAGCAATGAAATGTTGCTGCTGCTCTCTGTTTTGTTTTTTTTTCTTTTTCTAGTGGTGCAAACAGACATTGACTGCTGGTTCATCTGAACGAAACCCTAAAGAAACCTGGATATTTCCACTTCTTCATTGCAAACATTATATTCCAAGGATGTGGAGTACAGTTCTGAAGTACAACACATTATCTTACAATGCAAAAGAAGTAAAGATATATGCAATTTGGGTTCCAGTATTTGTGTTCAGGGTCACAACCTAGGCTGTTCAGTATTTATAAAATAGCAGACAGTATGTTAATGATCTGGCCAAGCATAGGGCTATGCTCAAAATGCATTGCTCTATTTGTTTTCTAATTTAAAAAAACAAACAAACAAAAAGCAACAAAACAAACACCCCCCCTCCCCCAAACACAAGTATTTATTTTAGTAGGTTCAATAATTTAGATATTGTTCATCTTTGAGATAAATATGTACTGTGCCCTTGTGCAGACAACTAAGAATTTTTCTGTGTCCGTCTGTTGGTGGCTGTAACCAGAGACCTCGTCTTCAAAAAGACACAATCCTTTCCCTTTTTTCTTACTTTCTATCCTAATTTAACACTCTTTGTTGTTTTAAATGGTTTAACCAATACAAGATTAGATTAAAAACAGGGGGGGCAATGTAATGAAGGTATTATTTGGATTTTTACCCCACCAATGGTTAAAATGTTCACATTTTATTTGTAAAACCATAAAATTTGGTGAGCTTTGCTCACCAAAAAAAATATCTGAAAGCCAAGACAGATTCATGCCACTAAGAAATGTTAGAGAGCACCCTTCAAGTTTCCTGGGCAGATGACTATGAAGAAAGCAGAGCTTTATTTAGAAGCAACTAGTACGTCTGTTTAGACAAACACTTGAGCAGCATAGCCTATAAGAAAAACACCTTCTTTTAAACACTCCAGGTAATTCTTTTCTATATCCTTAAGAGCTATAAAGGAAATTGTTGGTTTTACACTAGTGTCACCACAATAGCAGTGTGGTCTTAATCAGTCTTCATAAAAGCACATCCCATTTTCAAGTGTTGGTTCACTAACCYGACAGAAAGATCCAACTTCTTCAGACCATTCAAACCATGCCTTAAAGAGTGTGGTGATGTGCTGCTTGTGCTGTGGGGATTTCTCAAATTAGAGCTTTGCTCTGCTCTTTTCCCAAAGGCTGCTCCTGTAAGGACATGTGCTACTGCCCATGGGGATGTGCAAGGTCACAGCAACAGCTCCGGGTTTCTCTGGAGCCCTCCTGTGAGCAATGGTGCTGGAAACTCCTGAACTCGTTAAAGCTGAAGCATGCTAGCAATCTGAGCAGCCAGCCAGCTCCTCAAAGGAATCTCACAGCCTTGGCACTGCCGAGTCCTTTGTSCAGGGACAGAACATTTGTTTCTGGAAACTGAAGAAACCAGCATAACTCAACAGCCAAACCAGGTCTCACTGCCTGGGCTCCTTCCTGGCACCTCAGCCACCTCTTTCCATGCTAAGACTCATCTGCTCCCTGCATGAGGCATTCCAAAAACAAACTCCTTCCTGGCTTTGTCCCAAAGAGCCACTCACTCATGAAGTTCCCCTGACCACTGGGCCACAAATAAGGCATCAGAAATGAGACTTGGACTACCTCTGTTAAAAGGAGGCAACATCTCCTGCCACTTGACACCAGCATACATGTTTAGTGCTATCCTGTTTTCTGCCATGCTTTTTGCTGTTTCATAAATATTCATATGTATATTTTATTTGGGAGGGGGGCTGTTGTCGCTAACTTTTAAAAYTTGAGGTGGAGTTCCTTTGTTTCTTCCTTCTTGGATTCTGTGGAATCCATTCTGCTTGTGTGAACAAATCCAACCTTCCAGAGACAACTAAATAGTCACAGGGAATCTAAGTCGTATTCCTTAAGGAAGGAGACAATGTCATGGTGGCAAAACCTGTCACCTTTACTCAGGCCATCCTGAAGGGAGAAAGATTGTTACTGCATCATCCAATCCATTTGTGTGGCAGGGAAAAAGGATGCTGACTTATATAGGGTGGAAAATGTAATAAACTAAAAATAYTCAAAGAGAAATCATCTTCAAGCAGTGCTAACATTTTCAGAGACAGCTCTCTCTTCCAGTGGCACAAATAAAAAAAGAGTATCAGCAACTAAGTGATTGGGCATTTATTTAATGAGTTAATCTCATTAGGATATTTGAACTCCCAGAAGAGACTCAACCCATTAGCTACATGAGAGCTTGGAAAAAAAGCCTTTCAAAAGGACTGTAAAAATATGTTAAAGTGTGGTTAATACACTGTGGACTTAACCAGGCYGTCTGGCAGGAGCAAGAGCAAGAGGTTATTGCTGGTGAGCTTCTCTGTAAGCCCCACAGCCACCCCCAGAGCCCACCAAGCAACATCACTCACAATTTGGATTCTTGTTTCTAAGGTAAACTTTGCTTTCTGTACAATTCCACCTTGCTTTCCAGTGATGAATCCTACAGTTTTATCTGATCTGGACAGTCAAATCTGGACTACTCTTACTTAGTGTACCAAACAARCAAACAAATCCCCTTCTCCCCCCATAATAGTAGTTTTAAGTTAAAGTTACTTAACCTCACATTCTCCATAGTGATGGAATGAATCCCTTCTAACCCTTCCTCTTTTTTTAAACTAGAATTTAATTAAAATRCATGCAGACTGTGATTAACTGCACTAAGACAACAGCAGAGTCTMATCTAGAGCAGCATCTTGTCATTACTTTGATTTCAGTGGGATACCACAGCTTACACAATTGTACCTTTGGAATTTACATTCTAGAACTGGTTCTGCTCCTTATATTTGCTTACATTAGCTTCAGTAGAATTTTTCACATTGCTAAAGTGAGCAGCATTTGACCCTGTAACATTAAATGAAAGGCATTAATAACAGAACCTAGGAAATATTTTCCAGCAATAATTAAAACTCAGGAATTTTTTTTTACCATCATCATATATCACATTGAAATGTGGATACCTAATGCCTGATTATTCAGATCGGCTCCACRAAAGCAGTCAAGAAATGTCTACTATATAATTGCTAATGCTAATTGCATTTAGTCTATGGTTTCAAAAGCAGTGATATGAAAGGTTCTGACTGTTTAGAGTATTGTAAAATGTAACTGGTAAGTAATGCCTTTTCAAGAGTTTGGGGAACATTATTAAGGTTCATTTCCGTGCTGCAGCTGCAGGAGTTGGAATTATGAAAGTGAAGAAGCTGTAAAATTGAAAAGGTCAGTAATGACATTCATCTATTCCAGCTGTCAAATCAAGGGAATGTTAACAAAACTAGTCTCTGGTAGAAAAGCTAATTGTCTACTTGTATTTTGGCTGCCCCAATACACTCTCTACTGTGGCTAATCCATAGGAAAGACCACACTGGAACCGTGTATCAATTTTTGAACAGTCCTCTTGTAAACAAATAAACCTAATTTCCCTAAATTAGCAAGCTCTAATGATTCTATAACCTAAATTGCTCTACAAAGCAGCCAAAAGCTTCAAGTTTAAAGAAAACGATGTGGGAATAAAGTTCATATAATCCTGGAAGCTGAGTTTCCAGAGTGCTGAGAACACAGGGCAATTTTAAATTTTCCTGTAATGCAGTCCTGCAAGCAGCATTTCTACAATGTCTCCTACCAAGGCATGTTTTATTATAACAACATATAGAAAAGTTTCTTTCACAGACCAAATCTTTTAYAGATGACCTGGATTTAATGATCMTGTGGAGTAAAGGACYTTGTCTTCAACAGCCCATTCCCACRAGGTGAGGCAGTACAAATGGAACCCACCTAAACACAATCACCAGTGGACACAGAGTCTAAGACCTTTGTTATTGAATGACAGGCCCCTGTCATGTCCAGAAAGAGCCCTCATCAAGAAACAGTGAGMGCCTCGTGCTTTTTGTGATGGACCAAATCCTGCCTTAGTGAGAGAATGATATTCCTCAGCAATGAGGCCAAACAAAAGAGCCCCAGATCTATAGCACGCCACTCATTGAGGGGAATCCAGTGACTAATCTACACAATTTTATTGCAAGCCCCTCTGGCTATTTTCTGTTGCTGTGTGGTTGTGTATTTTCACCCTTGTGCTGCAGCTGTTAGCAGAGGTTTATGCTACAACTGGAACAGTCCCATGTAGCCCCACTCAGTGTGAAGACAGTTCCCATTATGAACATATACACGGCCTCAGATTTTGATTTGTCCTGTTTTATGTAATACAAATGTGACAGAAACAATCCAGCTTGACCAATGGCAACATAATCTAAGATCAGTGTGCAGCTTTCTGGGTAAGGTTTTAAAAATCTTTGTTATCTGCCTCCTTTCCYATGCAGAAGTACTGCAAAAGCCAGAAACAATACTGGCAATTCATGAAATATTCAGGTGTACAGTTGCAATTCTTTAATAAATGGAAGTGACCTTCAAAACAGACATCCCAAAGATTAAGAGAACTTCTCAAAAGATGGCATTTGTCACTAATCAATGACTTACACTCTTCCTAGCAATGAATACRAAAAAAAGACCTTTCAGAATTATCCCACTTTAAAAGCAAATCATTCATAAAACCACACAAAAGAACATTAATGAGCTAGCAAAAAAATACCAAACAAAACAGATAGAAAGCATCAAACAAGGAAATTGAAAGGATAAATCCCCTGTGCCTATCAGTCTGCATGTCTGGAGTGCTGGGAAGCCACTGGCACATCCATCTGCTGTTTCCAGGGACTGGGTGATGCTGTCTGCACTGACTACATATCTTTTATTATGATATTGTACATCAAAATATTTATAACGTTTTACAAATGGATTTCCTTTGTCACAGTCACACAGGTGCCTTGTCTCTAACTGGGTCACTGTATGGGAACAGATGTAATCTCAGCAGAATACAGTGGGAAATCTGGGCTACATTAATGACTGATCCAATTACAGTGGAAATCTCTAGAAAACCCAGATTTATTAAGAACCTGGAGATAATTACCATGTACTTCTAGGGATGACCAGATGGACAAGCCAGCCTCAAACTCTTTAAGAGCAGTGGAGCTGAACGAGAGGTGCCGATGCCATTGCCTACGTAGCTGCAGAATTTCCCTTGTGAGGATGTGATAAAAAGGCTGGAGGTTCACTGCAGCCACCTGGGCACAGTCTGAACACATCCCAGCATAGGGAGCAGTGTGGTTCACCTGCTGCTGTGAGGACAGGGAGACAGAGGAAAAGGAAAGAATGACAGCAGGAATCAAGAAACCACAGGCAGATTTTTGTCTAGAAAGACTGTTTGCACAAAAGGGCTCCTCATGATTTAATACCAAGTCCTCTTGACAAGCTACATTTTCTCTCCTGAATTGGAAATAAGTGCCATCTCCCAGGCAGCAATCTGATCTCACACTTAAACAAACCCAACCATCTTCCACACAATTGCACCCAAGAAAAGAGAATAAAAATGCTTGAGAAATCTGAGGATAAACATCTTGTTTTGCCAATGAAAAGGCAGATAAAATTTCATAGCAACCTCTGTGATCTTAATAGCATGCTTCATCACAGGRACCTGCCCTTGTCTCTAGTAAAACTGCACCTGTGAGTAGTCCCATTAAGGTAATTTGGATCTAAGAGGATTTCTGACTTTAAACATTTAGTTAATTAACAACTTTGCTGAGTCAAGGGGTATTTTTTCAGCTAAATATTTTACCTAAGAAGACATATTAAACAGTAGAAGATAATATTTATTTCTAGAACTTCCTGCCAGCTTCAAACTAGTAAATATTTACGTTTCAGCCACTGATAGCTAATGTGACCTTTCTGTTGCACACTACACCTATGCTATATTTTACTTTCAGCGTTAACATTCTTTCTAGTCCATCTTTCATTAACAAGCAGTATTTAAATATATGCAAATTTCCTATTTTAGCTGATGTTTTAGGAACATTTTTAAGGTCACCCTGTTAGATCTATCACACAGACCTAGCAAATTTATGCACCATATATCCTACCCCTACTTGTTTTTTACCTACATCTGTCTTCTCTGATTGCATTTGAACAGGGTTATTTTCTGTTTTAAATAAAAGATTTATGCCTTAGCTGTCAGWTTGCCTTTATTTGAAAATTTAATTTTGTTTCTAGAAGTCTAGATTAAGTTATTAGATTTAACTGTCCCTTGTGCGTTGCAGCAATAGCAGAAGTATATTTTCCCTGGTGGATGGAAAACATAAACAAAGCGCTCTCAACTTAAAAATAAAAAATGTTATTACTCAGACCAATACGACACAGCCCAGGATACAAAAACTGGTGTTGTCATTTTTAATAATGATAGTGAGGAATGGGAATTGACTAATAAATATGACAACTCACAAATCCAGCAGCCTCCAAAGCCTGGGAAATGCTTTGCAGAACAGGCATATTCCCCCAAAATGTCCCCTACACTTAGTCTAGTGAATATCCTTTTGTGCCACAGCACCACTGGGACACACAACTTGATCCCTGATACTGAAGGGTTTATTTAAATGAGGCAGAGATGAGAATCTGCACCACTGTTTCCAGTTAGTCAGGGGGCTATTTATTGATCCAGTGTGGTATATCACATCTTCAGCGTGACACATTCTTTAGCATCTCTCAGCAGTGCTACATTCATAATATTTTCTCTCAAGCCCTGGAATTTTAGGGCTTTCCTAAAGGGATAACCATATCATTGCAGTTGCTGCCTGTGGTTCTTGCAATGTCCCAACCAGCTCTCTGGTGCAGGGTAGCGGGGTGGTGTTTGGGAGAGTTTAATATTTTCAAATGTGTTCACATGTTCTGAATCTTTTTCTCCATTTTTCATTTCTAGGGCTTCTGATGAGATCTGTTTTCTTCTCTTCACTCTGCCACAGTCATATAGACCAAATTAAAATCTGTTTTTAATCAACTTCTGCATCTCTTATAAACACTCAAACCCTACAGCTTGTGATTCTCTGCTCTTGACAATACACAGCGTGAACAGAGAAAACAAAGAGCTGAAGGATAAGTATTTACATGGCTGTGTTAGTAAGCCTTCAGTCACAAAGGGGCAAACCTTGTCTTGATTCCTTTTGCTAAATACTGAACACCATGAAAACAGATCTTTTGAGGAGAGAGGAGGGATTCTTTGTACAAAGACAACAAATGCATGTATATGATGGCTTTTATCACTCACAAAGTATCAGCTAAGGTTTGAATGGCACATTTGACTACAAGGTCCCCGACTCTCCCAATTCAGGCAAGCACAGCAATTTAATATAAGCAATGATGAAAARCAGCGTGGCCACCTCCTGTTAAGGGAGGCAGGGCATGGCAAAGCTGAACCTCTTTGGCAACCTTCAGCTGATGCATCTGTGTGTGCAAAGTACAAGCAATCCCAGCAGTAGCTAGACAATCTTGACATCAGCCCAGTAAAAAATAAGTGAAAATACCACAAGGYGCTATGTCCAGGTATACAGCACCATCAACACAAAGGTGGAACCTTCCCAAGGATTTTCTTGGAAAATCTTGTCAGCTCAGARCCACTTTCAGATATATATTTTAGACATTTATTATTAATATGAGCCTCCCTCCTGCTGGTAAACAATTCACATAACCTGAATGACAACTCTGTGGCACGCTATGACCACACCAGTGGGGTACTGGGCAGAGAACCATGCAGCAGGACAGGCTCACACTCACCTGCTCTAGGACAGGGATAGCTGGTCCCTTTGCTGAGGAGTGTGAGCCTTTTGCTCCCACAGCAAAAATTCATCAAGGATGTGTTACATTAACCCTTATGTCAATGACCTTTCCAAATATCATACAAGACGAAAGAAAAAGGCTATGACCTGCAAGGGAGTAAACTGTGCACTACACACTAAGTAGAATATATTATCATGACAATCACTTTGTTGCAGAAAGCACCTTCAAATACCAAATAAATTGCACAAATCACTGCACCAACGCAGCTGAAAAGGCTGCTCCTCCTCTCTTTGATTTAACAAGTAATTAATGAATACATAAACCCTGGACAAAACTTTAATCTATCCCAGTGTCAAATAATTAATCATTCATTCCACGTTTAATCCTGTTCTGATAAATGTAATTAATATCTCACCATGACACTGCAGAATAGAACAGTACCTGGGAGCAGAGAAGGCAGCCTTCCATTTCTCCTTTGTTGTAACTCTGAAGTGAAAGGTGTTTCCTACAACTGACTGGTAATCCAGAATAATGTAACCCCACAACTTTAAATTAGAATTTATGCATTATATATGTGATTGTAATGAAGCTTTTCTTCTTGTAATCAATTATTTTAAAGAAGAAAACAACAACCACAAAAAAAAAAAAAACCCAGCAGCTATGAAATATAAGTSACCTGGACATGGTCAACTGTTTTCCATTTTCCTGACTTGACAGCCTTTGTGAAACCAGAGCTTGCACAAATGTTTTGGCCTATACAATATCACTGAACATATGCCAGGGATGTGGATAGAGAACAAAGCATGTGCAGATTGCTTCTGTCCACAGAGAGCTGTGCTGTGAGAAAAAAGCAACTGGATGAAGATTTAAGTCCTAATTTTACTGCMGGAAAACACTGGCATCTTTTTTGAAAGCTTGAAGTCTAATCAAGAAATGTGTTGATGTGTACAAAATTAAATTGCAGGAGATCCTGTGTTGAGTTTTTTTAGAGTGACACATCTCAGGTGTGCACATCTTTCAGCAAAGACTTTCACAAGGAAGATTCTCTAAGAAACAAATTGCCTTGGGATCCTGCTGCCCAATTACTCAAAAATAGAGAGGCATCCCTTCAGAGTTGTCTCCTTCCTCAGCATTCTCCAGTAGGGCCACAAATTCTTCTCTCTAAACAAATGCTAACTATACTGTCATAATTTATTCTCATTCAGACACAGAGAAAAATCCCCAAACCCTTGATCAAGAATACCAATTATACTGACAAGTTTTACAAGAAATTCAGCTTGTGACACAAACCCCTCCCAGAGTCATGTACTGATGCTCACACAAAGACAGCTGTAATATCTCCTTTTCCTAACATACTAYATCATGCTACTATCCCAACTATCATTAATCTAATTCTTCATTTTGTCCCAAACTGGTAAAGAGACGACTTTCAGCCTGGGGGCTCTGGTGGAGTAGAACTAAGTAGAGCCACATGAAACCAGGCAGTTTTAATTTGGGACCTGTCAAGAGCTATTTGATATGCAAACTAATTTCTTGCCTGATAACAACTTATTTGAGGTGACTAATATTTTTAACACCTAGATAGCAATTCTAACCAATTATGCTGGACAGCATTTGAAGAATTACCAAGAACTTTGATTTAGGATCATGGTTTTATCAGCTGAGAATCATTTCAAAAGACTGTTTTCCATTAGATCTAAKTACTTTGAAATGCACCTAACTTCTTGCTACTTGAATAGAACCTGAGTCACACTTCTTTCTCAGAACACTTCTAAATGCTAAAATAAAACCTAAGCATCTAGTAAAGTGCTGGCTTTAGGTTTATGAGGAACAACTGACCTGATTAGGGGCAATGAATCATTGAGGGAAGTGTCCCACTCCTGACAGCAGCCAGAACCAGAAGCTTCAAAGGAATGCCCTGGCCCCACAATGAAGCCTTAGCAATAGATTTTATTTTTCTCTTTCTTGATTGAGTCAACAGTTCTTTTGCACAGGAGACAACTTAAAAACTGATTGTCTATGCCACATCTTTAACTTGTGCTTGCAGCAGCGGGTGATATTTATACCCTTGTACCAATAGACACATGGATTTGTTGGCCAGCTGCTGTACTGTCACCTCATTTCTGAATCCCACAAGGAAACCTTTTCCATATTCATGAACACTGCATTAATTTCTAAGATCCTGGAAACTCTCACTGAAGCTCTGTGTTATAATCCAGTTGATTTTTTTATTGCTTAAGATCAACAAAGCCTTAATTCACTGTAGGAACAGTGTCATGTGATATTTTGCATACATACAACATAGCATTATATCTGCATTGTCATGTGGATTTTATTTCTACCCATTTATGCTAATTATTTTAAATAGATAGAATTAAATTATTGATATATGTAAATGTACCACTCTTCATTAGATTTGATGAGATTTAATTATGAAGAGTAATTCTTATAGGAAAAAAACATAGTTCTACTTTATAAGAAAACCAGTGTTAAATTGCAATGGTAGCTATCAGCCAAGGCTAGACCCATTCATGCTAATATGACCTTCAATTAGTGAAGCAGACATCTCAAGACCCAGCTACTTTATCAGACACACAGTATAGGATGAGGAAATGTTGGTATCCTTGAAAAATTCTACTTTGAGGTGACCTTCTACTTATCCAGGCTCATTATGCAAAACAAAAATAATTGTGCATCTTCTTCCTGGTCTCACTTAAGTAGGTTTTCGGCAAACTTCAAATTGCAAATAATGATTTAACCCATAGATTTATGCTAATTCATGGCAGCTCAGACAGCACATGCATCCTGTACAATTCCCCAGAGGCACYGGTTTACAGTGTTTTCTTTTACTTAGCAGCAACAGCTATAAGCTTCTAYTTCAAAAAACACTACACATTTACTTGGGTCCAGATTTTTTAAATAGTAAATACCATTGTGACATCCTTAAATAGCAAAGAACTTGGTGGTCCCTCACAGTAATTTTCTCACTGAAGTGCCCAAATAGCTGCAAAGCCCTGCTAAAAAATCTGGCTCACTTCAATGTTTCAGCAGTTGAACCATCAGATTTCTTTCATTCTTATTCAGAAATATGGTACCTTTGACATGGCAAACAAGTGAATATGTATCATACTTGATCTGTAAGCTTGTGCTTGCAGCTTAGTTTAAGCTTGCAGCAGTGTTTTAAGGCTACTAAAAAAAAAATGTTTGTTCTAGCCAGAAGGAAAATCAATGAACTCATCACATGGGATATTTTCTAATTYTTACATGAGCCTTTTCAGCAAAATGCTGTAGGCAACAAAGAACTAAATTATGACAATGCTTATTTATAAACAGTCATATTTCTTTTAAGCTATGCACTAGAATACAGGGAATTAAAATAGACAGAGATGCTTAAGTACCAAATAGAAATAACAAACATAGGTAAGAGATATTAAGTTTAATGGAAAGTTGACTACTAGAAAGCAACCACAAGGACTAAGAGCAGTGCAAAGTTCATGAGACTGGAAAGGATGGTAAATCATCATAAGACTTACCACTGAAAGAGAGAAGAAATGGTCAAATAAAGGACRGCTTCCCAGAAAGGTCAGTGAATTGGCAGGAATGGGGGAATACAGAAGGAGACTCAGCTGGTATATATTGCCATTACTAACTGGATTCAGGTGAGATATAACAGCTTAGATAATCGTTAAGGATTTGGCTGTGCAAACCCATAGAGAGGATAATAGGTACAATGGGATCATGTTCTATTCTTGGTACAGAAGAGAGAATCTGAACAAACTTTCTTGTACAATATCTATACAATTCCCTTTAGTTTTCTGTCATATTTTGAGTAATGAAATATGTCACAATACTTACTTTTTTTCTTTCCACACTTCTCTTCTGAAACTATTATATATATATATATATATATATATTAGTCTTTGGCTGTGCCTGTCATCATGAATATATACATATATATATATTTATATATATACACACATATAAATGCATTTTTCCAGCACTCCTCCAGTCAGGTGAGGATGGAGACTCAGTTCCTGAGCCTCTCACGATTCTCATACAGAAGTTAGAGTGGGGGGGGGTTTGTTTGTTTGTTTATGTGTTGTTTCGTTCTGGTTTAGCTTTTTAGGGGGGAGAGAATGTGAAGACTTTTGCTGGTTGGTTGGCTTGTGGTGGGTTTTTTTTTTGGCTTTTTTTTTTCTTTTGGCTCTTTATTTGCTGGTTGTTGTCTTTTTTGCCTAGTTAAATTATTTGGAAACAAACAGAGTTTTGAGCACAGCCTTATGGTGGTGTAATTAGCCAAACTGTTAGACACACAGTCTGCTGGTTTTGAATGGCTCTTAGTATTTCGCACGTTCTTTTTCCATAAACGAGACTAACAGCCAGAGAAACGAGTTCCTGGAAACACTCTTATTTTTGCCCCCTGTTTTCCGTGAAGCAGTGCAAGAAGCAGCTTGTGAAATACCCCGTTTCCTGGGAGTGTTTCCCGGGCTGGGGCAATGAGCAGCCTGCGATCCGCGCTCTGTCCCCGCTCTGTCCCCGCTCTGTCCCCGCTCTGTCCCGCTCTGTGCGGCCCGGCGGTTCCTGCAGCAGCAGCGCCACCTGCTGCCCGTGCCCGGCGCTGCTCCGGCCGCCTGCCCGCTCCGCGCGGGTTCTCTCACCCAACTGTCCAAAAACAGCAAAGCAATGTTTTACTTTTCAATTTATTTATTTTTTTTTTAATCGGGGGATAGCGCGATCCCGCAGCGTGCCCTGCAAAGCTCCTGATGGCCACGGGGGTCAGTAACATTTACGTGACATTTTCCAGCAGASCCGTTCTAAAATCCTGACTTTCTTCACGTTAGTGAGAGAGGATAAAACCAACACAGGCAAAAGCCTGGTAAGATTCTGATTAAGTGCAGCCACTAAGGTAAACATTACAGTGGARGCTGTCAGCTTGCCCCCCAGAAACACCCGACACCTCTATTGGAGCATCTCAGGGGATGGTGGGGTTGAGGTACAGGTAGGGCAGCACAACAGCACAGAATATTAACCAGAGTGTAGCTGCATTCCTCAAACAACATTTATAAATCTTGTCTTTAGAGTAAAGAAGTATCTTATCTTCCAAGGACATTGTCTGTCAATAGTTTAATTCACAGCCAATTAAACGACATTCACTGTAAATTTCACATGCACAYACACAATTTGCTTGCTTGCATTTGTGGAATGTGCTTAGTGGTTTTTTAAGAGGAGCTTTATTTTTGCTTTTTTTTCTTCACCACAGTTTGACAGAAGTACTTCTGATAGCTTACAGAGCAGTGGTGGCCCACAAGAGTAGAGCCTGAGAAACAGCCCTGCAGATGAAGCTGCAGGGATCCTTCATTTTTCAAATGCTTGATTCGTTTGATGGGGCCAGCACTTGCTCTTGGCTTTGCTATTTTTTGTTGTTGTTGAGATTTTGTTTTTCGTTTTTTTGTTGGCATTTTTAAAATTTACCTTGCTCTCCTAACATCTGTAGTAGATCTTTTTATGTATAAAAACTAAATCTTGTCTTCTTCACAGGTAGTAAAAGCATTGACGTGTTCCCAAAGTACTTGGGTTAATTTTGGCAACATACTTTATCAAAGCTGTATTTTACCCAAAGCCAAAAAAAACATTTTTTTTTTTTAACAGATGAATAATTACTTTTCATATTAAAATGTGTCTCATATAAAACGACAGCTCATTGTATTCATTAAACATACYTGTTCTTCAGGCTGGAATCAGAACTGCTTTCAGAGAGTACTCAGATTGCTACTGAAAYAGTTTAAAGAGGTTGAGTGCCACACTGTAAATATGATCAAGGCAMAAAGCCAGTCAATAAAACTGTCAGTTTTATCCTAATAAAGGAGGAAGGCCTTTGCTATTTCTCTGTAGCAGGCAGTTTATTGTCCAGCTGTATGCAATGGCTTCAGGACATCTGGCCACTTAATCATTGAGTATCAAGTCCAGAGCACCAAAGGAGCCATAAGCAAAATAATCAGTGGTCTAATTCTCTTTTGTACTGAAGACCCTGCACACAGCTCTGAGACCAACRGACTGCATGGTCTCAGTGTAAAATGCATTTTAACATTCCTGGTAGTTGTCAGCACACAACAAAGAGCCTTGATGGAAAGACAAGTATGTCTGAAGAGGCTCTTATTGCCCAGGGTAGGTCCTACTGTTTWTAGGGTGGGGCAGTTCTGGGAAGTGCAGGAGTGCCTTTAACTCAGCTGGGAGGGCCTGGTCCCAGTGCCTGCCTTAAGCCATAGATGAAAGCATCAAAAGCATCAGTGCTCCCAGCTGGGAAGCATAACAACTCTCTGAACCCAGCTCAAACTGCTTKGAAACAAGGTACCTGCTTTGTCTTTGACCTAAAGAGGCACAATAGAGGGGCTCAAGCCTGTGCCAACACGATGTGGCCAATGCTGGGTACTGCTGGTGTGCAAGGCAGTGACATTGTTCACTCTAGTTACCCTAGACCCAGCTCCTGGCCAGTCTGAAACATCCACCAAATGACACAACTAACTGAGCCAACTGCTTCCCCAGCAAACCCTTCCGTAAGGCCCCAGGTAATCCTGTGCACATAGAAATCCCCTTGCTTTAGCAAACACATCAATCTCTCACTTTCATTGCTACAGATTAAGGCTTAAAAATACACTTGATATCTGGATTTGCTGGTTTATACAACAGAGTTAAAGTTCAATATATTGATATGAGCTGTAGGGCTTATTTCCTTCAGGGTGCAATCAAAGCACGTGGATTTCTGCAGCTCCAAGTGCACAGCTTTGGTCTGACTGCAGGTACACAAACTGCTGTGGAAGCCCACAGAATAAACTGAGAATAAACTGAGAGACTGTGYTTGTGGGCAGTGCTGGCCTAGCTGTGTGTTCACACTTCTGAAAGTGATCCTACATCCTGCACTTACAAACTTTCTCCAGAATAACTCTGGAAAGCGATTCTACATCACAGTGATACCTGCCCTCAACCCCAGTTTCTCAGGGYGCATTGCTCCTCCCTCTCTGATGAGTCTAATAGGGATCTGTGTTATCTCACAAAAAGGACAGAGATGCMTTTGGAAAGCAAAGAGGCTGAAGTGATCTTCTACCCACACCTGTGCACCCAGAGGGTCACTCTTAAGGAGTCTGGGCTAACACAGACACTGGATTTGCTGAAGAACTGATAAGAAATAGTAACCAGCTCATCTGCTTAGCTGTGGTAGTAAATTGTCACTAAATCCCCAGGCACTCTCAGACTGTGGARATTTCAAAGACAGGAAGGAAACTTTACCATATTACATAGAGGAGGGATACAAGAAAGAACACAGGAAGTTAGAGGTTAAAAAAAGGAACAAATGCCAAATATCCCTTCTTTCCAGGTGAGCTCCTCTGCTGAAATACAGAGCTGTCCTCTGCCACCTACCATTTTGTTTGTGCTTGTTCAGTTGTGGAGAAATCTGTCTGCTGAAATGAAACATCTCATGCCAGGAATGAGGTGCTGCTAAGTGAGAGCTCTGGCTTCACAGTCGTCAAGGCAAACGCCTTAGGATTGAGCTGTTCCACCTGCAATGGAAAACAATTTTGCTTTTTTTCTTCCCACTGGGCATAAGTCTTCCCTGTCTCTCTGTTGTGCTAGYGAAAGCAAATTTCACTGGAAACTGAATCTATTTACAAATATTTTGACAGATAGAGACAGTTGCTCAGGAAAAAATGATTAAATGTATGCAGATAAAATATAGTGTCATGCTAACAGCTGCTGCACAGACCCACAGCCTGGGTGGCTGYAATTTTATTTATGCTTTTTAAAGGCTATGTGGGTGTCCCTGTAAAACAGAAACAAAGAGAACATTACTCCTGTTGGTGATAAATTAGAGAAAAATCTCAGATGATTAATCCTCCAAAATGTGCAGTCTTGACTTTTTTTTTTAACTTTTTGGCAGGAAGATGTACATGCAAAATTGTACCAACACTGCTCTTGCCTAMACTCACACATCCCATTCTGCAGATCTCATTGGCAACTCCCTTTGAGGCTGTCTCAGTTCCTGACTGGAACAGGTCATTATATGTGTGCTTCAATCCATCACTTCTGAAGTATCCCGCAAAGAGATTGCCATTAGAAGCCAGTGCAATGAAACCAGCTATCTTCCATCTAGAACACGAGCTGCATTTTTGTGTCACATCTTATTTTTCTATTTCTAATATTATATTACCTATCTATATTGTTACTTTTCTGTAGGGACAGAGATCATGCTGTACCTGCTTTTCCTGTACCAATTACTGYTATTTTAAGACTGTGGAAATGTCTGCAAATAAACATTAGCTGGAAGTTCCTGATGCTTTCCCCTGACACTGTCATTGGAACATTTTGTCCATAAACCCCCTTGCCTATAGCAGTTAYAATTGATTTTGTTTCAAATTCTGGACACCTGAGCAATGAAACACTCCACGTGTTCCAAATACCGGGATCACTCTATAAACAAAGGGCAACAAATCTCAGATGCAGCTGTTACAGCGAGTGACATGAACAGACAAACAGCTTCTCCATAAATGCCAGCACTTGCTATAACCTGCCTTGCCCAGGCACTAGATAGAGTACTCACAATCTGCACAAGGCCGTGATCCCGATTGCAAATATACAGACACACTTCCTTGCCTTTACAGAGCTCTAAATACATGTTTTGACACCCAAATTCACATGCTCAATCCAACACCAGAGAACAAAACATCAGTGGGGGGAAAAATAATTCAAAGTGCATTGGTCTCTGCGAGTTCAAATAATCTAAGACTGCAATGCCCAGAWGAAAACATGCCAGTTCAGCTGGATCACCACTCACACAGAAAATGGAAGTGCAGGGTGCTCCGACAGCAGCCACCAAGCAGCTTTGCACAGGCAGAGCCCCTCTGCACAGGAGCTCCCTGCAGCAGGACACAATCCTGGAAAGGCAGAGCTCAGCACGCTGCTGGCTCCTGCCCAGCCCCAGCCAGCAGGGCAGATGAGATTCCTGAGCCTCACAGTGCCAAACCAGCTCCTGGACTCASACAATCAGCATTGTGGGACACCTTTACTCCTAAACACAAGAAGATGACAGTACACAGCATGAGGTCATAAAGAATTTAGAAGTGAAGGGGTTATGTTCACCCAAAGGCAACTCTTGCAAGGAAAACTTGGAATAATGCTGAGGATTTTAAAGGATGAACCACCCCATGGCAAAAAAGGTGATAGWAAAAATAATTTATAAATGCCCTATTCAAATGTACAGGATGTCTCTCCCGCTTATCATTCTTTRAGCACATTCCTTGTCAAATTCTACTTTGCAAGTGATGAAAAAAAAAAATATCCACAGCGTTTCATAATGACATGGCACAGCTACTTTAAGGCTGCTGATGAATATGGAGGCCTTGAAAATCACTATGACCRTGCTGTTCTTTGTTCGCCACATCAGAAAACAAATGTCAAACCACTTCATTCAGGGTCTTCTATTCATCAATCTGCTTAAAAAAAATGCAGGAGCAAAATAGTGGCACTAGAAATAACACTGTTGAAAACCATTGTCAAGGCCAGTGCCAGCTTACTGGGGAGCTGCTGCTTGTGAACTGGTGTGACAGCTTGCCACCATGCACTTCTCAGGGGACAGAAACTGTTTGGCTCCTATTTTCTTTCACCTTGAAAATTTGGGGAGCAATAGGTAAGCATTTAAGAAACCTGTTCATAGCATTGTCCATCAACAGCTGGATTATATATTTGTATTGTTTGTCTTTGGAAAATGTGGTGCGCTTGCTGACCCCTGATTAAAAAGCATTTTTGGACAAGGGTCAAAAGACAAAAAATACCTACATATTCACAGGACGGTAGGAAAACCTATCACATCACAGGGAGGAAAACAGAGGCAACAACAAGTACCTGTGTACCTTGGGAAGCTGACACCATACCAGCAGATACTGGAGTCTGCTGGGAGTGAGGATGGGGCTCAGGAACTCTCAAAGCAGTTAGTCTGTCCACCACAAACCAAAGTTCACCATCTGGTCCCTTGAGAGGAAAATACTGCAGCTTCTAACCTTGCATAAAAGTTTCAGATTAATTTTAAGAAGAAAGTTTTTGAACCATAGCAATTTTTTTTTTTGCATCACTTTGTTTAGAAATATCATGCAGGTGCACTTACCACAAAATTTCTTCATGATAAAACGTATTCCAACTTTATGAAGAAGCTTATGCCACTGTTAATTAAGATGAATAGTTTCAGGAGATTCTGAGAAAAATAATGCCTATACTCATAAAACTTGATGACAAAATCTGATGTGTTAGAGAAAAGTGATTACTATAATGCATTATAATGCTTGATACATAGTCTCACGGCTCTCCCCTGCTGTGTTTTGTATAAACTATGAAGTCAACAAAGCACTGATGAAGAAACAAATTAAAGGTAGGATTCACATGATTCATATTTCAATAGAGAGGAATTAAAATATATAATGGCTCCCAGACAAAGAAAGAAAACACAGCATATCTTGTAGTATTTCATCCCTGACCCCATTAGAACTTTGTCCTACTGCAGGTCTATCCTCTCTCTAATTAGTCCATACATTAACTGTTAAGTCACCTGACTTCAATTTATGATTCACRTCTACAACATAAAAACTTGGTACTGTATTTGAAAAACATGACATCCCTGTAAACTGTTTGATGAATGCTTGAGAATCTCTGCCTTTTCTCAAAAATCTGCACTCTTAGCAAGCCTGAACTGTTGTCCTAAAGTTCATTTTCATCTGATGAACAGGAACATTACCTCATTGAAAATTTCCTTCCATGGACTATTGTTATCTGCATCCTTCCAAACCCAACTCTCTCCATTTCAAAGAAGCTGTTTCAAAGAAGCTGAAGAAATGCTTCGAGGAGTAGATGAAAAGCAGAATATGCTCACATTACCAATGTTACACTAACAGGAGTTAGTAGCCCCTGTGGCTCTGGTAACACAGTGGACCTGCCCTGCTGACGGCACAGCACCTTGCCAAAGCTGCAGTGGCACCAACAGCCTTCAGTGGGACACAAAAGCACCAAGTCTTCTCCTGTGAGAGACCTTGACAGCACTGCCCTGGAGCCTGTGGCTCTGAGTACCATGAGGAGCAGTTTTCTGCTTTTCTGTACAGCCCAAATGTTCAGGGCTACCAGCTGCTGAGAAGCATTTGCCAAAGACACCCACTTCACTATTTAGACAAGGAAATGCCACAGTAAACTTTTCAAGGGCCTTTCTGAGCTGACTCTTGCTAATTATGGCCAAATGTATTTTGAAAAGCCACCATTGTTTTAAAAATAAAATTTCTKATATAGAATCCTGGGCCTAGTTATACCTTTTATTTCTCCTCCATAACACAACAGGATACACTTTAACTTAGTTCACTGTGGTTTGAGGATTCTGCTGAATATATTCTGCATTGCAGAGCTGGGCAAAACAGAAAATAATTGTTCAAAATGTGCTCTCTCACTCCAAAGCAAATACCAAAAGCTGATTTTAGTAAATATTTGTACTGTGTTATACCAGTTGCATATATGCTCTGTGCTAGGCAAATGAGTTGCCCCAGGGTATTATCTTCATGGACTGTTTGCAGTTCTGTAAAGCTCTCATCACATCTACTCACTAAAATAATTTGGGATATTGAATATCAAAAAGGGCTCTGCAATGCAAACAAGTCAGTCTCCATTGTGCTGCTTTTATTGTTTGACAGCTACGAGAGCATTTAAAGGAACTTAGCTGAGCGYGAGCTGGTGCTTTGTCTTTGCCCCATGTGCAGAGTACTGAATATGAGGTGTCCACATGATCTGGGAGATAAAACACAGAAATCTGAAACTCTTACAGACAACCAGCAACTGGAAGCAGCAGCTTTGATGTGTCATTACTTCAATTGCAAAGGGAAAGACAAATCTTACATAAATGCTCAGTGATGTCACTGTGGCAACACCGGTACTTCTTTTCTTCACTCTATATCTGCTCCTGGACCTTTCAGACTAATCTCTAAAAAATAATTAATCTAAAATGTCAAAGTCACCTTGCCCTGCTTGCCCCATCTCTTTCATGCAGTGGAGTCCTAAAATTAGCCAAATGAAAAATTGCTGTCAGAAAATTGAGGGAACCAGGTGTAGAGCTGGGGACACTTCACAGGGGTAGCCTGCTGCAGGTCCTGGGCTTTGCTCTGGCTCTCCTGCTGAGACTCCCCAGTGACAGCAGCAACCTTTCAGTCTGCAGGAACAGAACTGAGAGCTTGGCTGGGGACAGCAAAATGAATGCTTCAGTCAAACACTGCTGGGAAAGAGGGACAGATGAATTCTGTCCAAACATTCCATGTCCCAGGCTGTTCACAGGGGAGAGTCCACTCACTCCTCCACTATACCCTCCCATCACAGCAGCACCTCCATCCCAATCCTTGGATGGAAAGGAATAGAAAATGTGGAGAGCGATTGCTCAGCTGCAGCCTCATCTCCTCTCTTCTCAAGGCTTGTCAGCGACTGTACCAGCCAGCTAAAGACAATGGAGTTTCTGGGAAAACCAGAATAATTTGTGGTAATACAAATAAGCAAGAGATGGCCTTGGGAATCTGCAGCACCCCAAATCCTGGAAAACAGACACCCAGTCCAGAAAGTAACTGTAACACTTTTGGTGTCCATGTTCAAATGCCAGATGAGAAATAATGGATGATTTCTCTGCAATGATATCTCTTTTCCAGATACAAAGAGGGCACTACACTTTTCTCTCTGAAGAATGTATTCTTTTGTGCAGGAAAAGAATCCCTCATTGCTCCCGTGAAGCACATTGTCAAGAATCACAGAGAAAAGTAAACCAACTCTTTAATTAAAAAAAAAAAAAAAAAAAAAAAAAAAAAAAAAAAAAAAAAAAAAAAAAAAAAAAAAAAAAAAAAAAAAAAAGCAAAAAACATAAAAGATTTCTGATACTTGCTATATGTAGGTGATTGGTACAAAACCACTCAAGAAACTAAGTAACAGATGACCAAATCAACAAGAAGGACACAATGGTGTGCTGGTGTGCTTATACTTTACTACCTGAAAGGCAAATCTTGACTCCTACAAGATTCTACCTAGTGCATTCTTGCTGAGGTAAATRGACACTTGCCAGCATCTACGTGTAGAGGTGACTCTCCACATCCCAGTGGACACCATGCTGCAGGAGGGAAACAGCCAGCTCTGTTGATGGGGTGAAAAGAAGAGCTATTGCTCCYACAGCCCAGACCTCCATGTGCAAATCTGTTCCTGGGTCAGAATCCTTTCCCCTGCAGATAACAGAGTGGCAAAGGATAAAGAACYTACATGTGGCAACAAACAAAAATACACAAGGACTCTGTTCTAAATATTCAGGTCAGAATCTAACATTCAGCTCTAGGGTTTTCTTCAAGGCCAGATCTGGGAAAAGGAAAGAATGAAAGATCTCATTATGTGTGTCCATTGCATGGAAAAACCTCTTCAACACACCATGTGAAATGCTTTGTATTTTAGAAATCTATCAACCAGATCTAGTGCACATTGAAGTTAACAGAAAGCTTCCCACAGGCTTTACTGGGCTTTGGTTTAGGTTACATGTTTTAATTCTTTTTTCCTTACAACACAGAAGCACAGTAAATTATAGAGGTTCTCCTTGCTCTGTTCCCCTCCAGGCTACAGGCAGCATGCACAGAAGCTTCTCTCCATCTTCTTCCATGTTCATCTTTGATGAGGGCTCCATTAAACTCTCCCAGTTGTTACTGCTCAGAAGGATTTAATGACTGGTGTTCAACCTTGATAGCACTTAATAATAGCATTTAAGTAAGGAATTTATGCTAAAATGGTTTTATGGCTTGCATGAGAATGTAGGAGCAATAATAATTAATAAAACAGACACAAGGTCTCTTTTAATTCAAACTCTAAGGCATCCGTACTCTTAATAGTTAAGGTAAGTGAAAATMGAATCTTGAATTATAATCTCTCATGATATCATTGTCACAATTACAGTTGAGAGAAAAAAGACATTTCCCTGTGTTTATTGTTGTAGAGATTATAAAAACATAAATGTGCTGTTTAATCTTTTTCCAAGTTTTAATGAATACCAGAAGAAATCAATACAAGCAGTTCTGTTATCAAACCTCAACCTTTCCGAACTTCTGAGGAGCACCCTGGGGRCCAKGAYTCCTGAATGTATGCAATCAAACATTTTAAAAGGCCAAAGACCAAAACTTTGGTGATTAAATACCCTACTTATCCCTGGGAGAAGCATTCAACATATGCTTCTTCTGTGGCATTATATATTAATTTTAAGTCATCTCATCCATAGCATGTTTTATCACTTTTAAGAAGCATCCCCTAATGCATACAACTGCTAGACAGAAACCCTGAAAATAAGAACTGATATTTGCTGGGAGATGACATCACAAAGATCATTTACTGTTTTACAGAGCAGTAAATRGATGACCAATGAAAACATCCATTCCAAGGGGATTTTCTTCTTTTACTACTGAAAGGTTTCATTGCCTCGGATAAGGCACTCAGTTAAAAAAAGATGCAGTCAGTTCTTCATGATGATGCATTAAACAAAGTTTGGGTTTTTCCTGGTTGTTTTTAGGTTGTTTTTTTAAAACACATTTGAGTATTACCAGGTTTCTAAGCCAGAGAAAGAAAAGTTTGTTTCTGAGTCATATTTTCAGGGAAGAAKCAGAGACAGTTCCTTTGTTTTCTCACTGCCAGAAAGTTTAGTATGATTMAAATGTAAAAGCAAGCTTCAAGTACTCCCATAAAGCATGTCCAGTCTCATCAGCATTAGAAACATTGCTCAAATCAAATGTATTTAAGCGTCCTCACGCAACTCTTTCCAGCCAATCTCTCAGTGATCTCCTCAGCATCATGGGACAYACTACCAGCTCTGTTCCATGTTTTGGCCATTTTCAAAAACCTCTTGCCACCCCTCGCTTGCTTAAAATTCATCTCTATCCAACTGCTCAACCAAATGCTGCCTTTCCTCTCCTGCTCCATCTCATCTGCCGCTGTCCCCACTCTTTTTCTGCCTGCTCAGGGCTGTTGCCACAGCTGTTCACCCAGCCAGGGAGCAGCGCCGCTGAATTTTGCAGGAGAAGAGCAAGTGCAGCCCCTCGCTTTGTTAAGAGACCCTCTGCATTATTTGTTTCAGAGGCAGCCACCTTCACTCTCTGATTTCTAAATGGGAGAGGGGAATTAGGCAAGCAGGCAGGCAGATGCCTGTGCAAAAAAGCCCTTCCTTATAAATAAATCTTCCAGATTTTAAGTTTACAAACTAGATTAATAATGTAACTACTGGATAGAATTCAGAGAAATTTTGAACAGTGCCTTACAAAAATAAAGTACTTAATCCTGTAGCATATGAAAACAATATCTCAGTATTAATGCATGACTCTCACCTTGGCAGGTGGAAGGAAGAAGAATTTTTTTTTCATTTTGAACAGACCAGATTCCCATAAATGTAGACTACCACATTCCCTAGTCAGTGGCAAGGTTTATGCACTCTAAACATTGGAGCATCTGTGAGGTACTGAAGGGTTTATTCACAGGCTGCCACGATGAGGCAGTAGTAAGTTGTGGTGAATTCTGCATTTGCAGCACAAATGATGCTGCTGAAGTGCTAATTAGTGCTAATTTGACTTGGCCCATTTTGGACCTCTGACAATCACAACTTTTCAAAAGCAAGCAGGTCTGGCATATGTTCTTCTAAGGAAAAATTCCACCTCTAAGGCAAAACATTTAGAAATTTGAAATATCTGTTTTTTCTTAAAGTAGCAGCCCAGGCTAAATTGCCACTACAGACTGATTTTTAGAAGAGAATGTTATAATACATTTGGCTTAATGGGGATTGTCAAAAGTATTAGAGCAAAGCCAGAAAGGAAACATGTCACTGAGTATAGATGTGAGCATTGAGTTACATACTTGTTCAGAAGTTAACAAAGAAAATAACTTCCTTTTTTTTTCTCCTTCAGATAAGCAAAAGCTGTTTCCCAAAGAGAGGGTCATGAAGAGAGAAGCCAATTTTTCTGCTTTCATCCTCTGCCTTTGGGCCCTGATAACTATACTTGCCTCCCCCCCTTTTCACTAGATGAATCAGGCTGGTGAAGAAAAACAGCTTAGAGATGCAGTAGGTTCATCCTTTGAGAAACCTGATGCAGTAAACTGTCTTGATCAGGAATATTTTTTTCTACTAAGATGAGCTACATAATTTGGTTCCTTAAAAAAGGGGACTTTGAAGCTACACTCTGCCTCCAAATACTTGTCATTTGACCCAGAAGGCAATAAGTGAAAAATTCTGAACAAATAAATCAAAAAAGCTGACACACTTTTCCAGGTGGTAAAGCTTTCGTGTGCTAACAAAAGGCTTCATTCTCACTGCTTTTGATCTCTGCAGAGTGACAGGGCAACAAAAGCACGACTCAGTGATCGACAACATAGCAGAATGAGGCCAACAGAGTCAATACTCAAAAGAAGAGAGTAACTACTCCAGTGATTTCTCAGGTGSATGAAACACTGGGCATTGAGCATTTTCCAAAAATTAGAGATTACACTTTTTAATAATAGTTTTAAAAATGCACCTAAGTACTTTGAAGACCTAAATAATAAAAGTACCTAAATAATCCTGTTTTGTATTTGATGCAGTGCATTTGTGCTTTAGGTCTCCACTATAACAAAAGAAATAGGAAAAGTAGATAATTTCTGATAGCTGCTCATTTGRTTAAACTATTGGCACTAAAAATGAGAGGCTCCAGCATCTTCACAGGGCTGTGGGAAGTGGCAGCAGGCAGGAAATAAATAAATAAATAGRATCACAGGATGGTGCATTGCAACTTCTAATATATGACAARCARGAAAATATTTTTGTTGGTTAAAAAMCTCCAGATCATGGAGTTGAGAARAAGCAATAAAYATRCACTGAATTGAAGCAGAAATTGAAAAGACTATGGGGAAAAAAAAGCATTCAGAATTTTGCAAAGCTGTTACCCCATTTTTTTTCTGCTAAACCTATCAGAAAATTAAAAGAAAACAAGCAAAATAATGACCCCCCCCCAAAAAAAAAATTATGAAAGATGTGACAAGAAGTGGTGTTGTGAATAGATCGTAAAATATCATTATGTGGACATGCTAATCCAGCTCACTGTGGCTTTTACATTTAAACATTGCTCCCATGAAGCTGAAGTCTGCACTCACAGGTAAACAGAGCACCAGCCACTCCTTGAGCCTCAGCAGAGATCATCCCAGACCTGCATGGAAGGGAACAAACAGGGCAGGACACAATACTCTCTGTTCCCTTGACAAAGATTATTCACCCAATACATCAGAAACTGGCCAAAGACAATCTGATAAAATATTTGAGAAAATGTATGAATWYAAACATAGCAGCATGCATTTACTTRAATTTTATTCTCTCCCTCCTTCCTCTATTGATGTTGAATTTTCTCCCTCATTTTAATGAGAACTGTAAAAACACTAATAGAGGAAGAATCTTTTCTTTACAAACACTCACTCACACAGATGACAATGTCCTGAAAACAGAATGATATTCTAAGTTTTTCTTGGTGGCTTTTTACATTTTTGTTTACTCAGACAAAAAAAAAACAAACCCTCCTAATGCCACACAAGGTAAAGACACACAGCCCAGAAACTTTTATTTGCAGAGGATAATGCGCTTTAATCCTTCTCCTTGTTCTTCTCTATTCCCGATTTGTCAATTCTTGTACTATCTGTTTCCACGGCATAATTACATGGAGTTCCCTGATAGCAGCAGTGGGTAGGGTACAAACATAACACTATGCTTTCTCTCTAGTTTCTGAAAGATGAAGGATCATGATTTAGTGACTCCAAAATCAATCCAATCTCAAAAAGCAGGCAAATATTGCAATAGCAGAAAGTCTTAGCAGAAAAAATGGTTGCTACTTGTCTTTTGATGACCATAGAAGACTGCTAAATTAATTTCTTTAATGTATTTGACAGCAGAAGATTTTTGATACTCTGATTTTAAGTTTGTGGATTTGAGGGTTCAGTTGCCCCAGCAATGACTGTTACCACAGGCAGYCAAGAGCAGCAGGAAAGGCAAAGTATTTGAGAAGGCTTTTACAAAACACCACCCATCAGCATCTACTGTTAATGTTCCTAATAGCRTATTGGCCTTAGGGTTGACCTGCACAAAGCAACATTGCTGGGACTTGTGCAAGTGCTTTTAACTTGCAAAATTCCTGTTGTGACCTAGCGACGGGCTCTTCATCACTCTCAGCACCAGGGGGCTCCTGAAAGTGAAAAACTGGAGTCCACTGACTTCTCGGAAACATTTCCAGTGTGCTCTGTGCACCAGGCCTGCAGTGCTGTCTGTCTGTGCTGCGGGAGAGGCACTCCGAGATCAGGGCTGCGCTCTGAACACTGGCCCAGCATTATCTAAATTCACTCACTGTGCACTTCTGGGATKAGCAATGCCCTTTCTGTGCACACCTGAACAAATATTCTTTCATCTTCAAATTGGACAGTTCAGCAAAACGCCACTTTTAATTAGGACTAAAACTTCCATCGATAAATATCTTGCATTTACAATATGAGACAAATTTAYTGTACCAACACGTTGTCAATGCCCTTTCTGCTTTTCACTGGTATTTTTCCCCACCAGTGCTGTGTGTTTGGCAGGTAACACCTTTTCCAAGCCTGCTGGTGCAAACTGCAGAGCAGCTGCACAGGTGCACCATGCACACAAATGCTGACAGCACCGAATGCAGACTTGACTGCTGGTTGTCACAGACWATTAAGAACTGTGTGCAACTTCATTCAGGCATTAATATACTGCTCTAAAAACGCCCCAACAGCAAATTAAGCTTTAGAATAGGCTGATAAGTGGACATTAATCATAAATTAAAATGACTAGAATTTGGGGATATTTTTTTAAAGGCATTTTGAATAAGGACAATTAACCATGAGGATACATTTTTTTTTTTTTTAAATCAGAAGCAGCCCAGATGATGCTCAGATCCAGAGTGCAACAATCAATTTGCATACATAGCTAATAGTCTTCATGCACAATTACCTTGTTATTCAAAATATATTTATTGTTGTGAAGCATTTAAAGTGAAATTAAATTCTCAGCCTTTACATGGTCTAGAACTATTAAATATTAGTTTGCTGAGGTGTTCAGTGATACATTTCTTAATGGATGAATTTTACCAGAGTCAAGTATTACCCTGTGTGCTGAAACTCCAGGTTGATCAGCCCTGGAAAAGGGCTACTTGTAATACAGAATAAATACTATTTCTAGAGACAAAGCCTTGGCACTGTTTCAAATGTTTGGTTTTTTTTTTTTAAAAAAACCTTACATTTTTAATTACTTTTGTGTGCAAGTGGGTTTTCCTTCAAAATATTAAATAAGCATAAGGATGGTTTCAGTCTCCATTGCTACAGTAAACCATGGCTGAAATAATTTAATTGATTTGTTCAAAATGTGAGTTTTGCTTTCATAAGTATTAAAGAACTAGTTTTTAACAGGTCTGCAACAGAGATTAATGCAAAAAAAAAATCTTCTGAGGCAAAATATACTCAGAATTTCCCATATTTGACACATGCATCAAACAGATTTCCGTAAAAAAAGTCAGGTATTCCAGCACCAGGGCACCAGCAGCACAGGCTGGGGGCCAGACTTACCAACACTGGGGAAAAAAAAAAAAGTGGATCTAAGCACAATAAAAATATTGTTAAATAATTTTAAGCTAAACATCTTGCATTTGGATTTTTAAAGAGCTCAGAGTGTGTGTCAGATGGGGGATAATCCATAGTGATACAGTTAAAGTGCAGTTCCAGGATGACCTGCCTCCACATCTCTCTCCATTAGASCAACTTTTCTCTTAAGCTGTCCCCTCTGGTTCTCAAATGCTTCTGAAGAAAGAAAACTAAAAGTCCTTGACAGTGTTATTAAGGCAAGTAACTTGTGCTTCCCACTCCCTTCTCCTCATGTCAGAAGCTTGACTCACCTCTGGGTACAGATGCACTCAGGGAGAAATGGTTTCGGTGCTCCCCTTCCCCAAGTACCTTCATCCTCACAGATATGACCATTTGAGCTTCATGGCTGACACAACTTCCAGGTCTGACCATGGCCTGATGCAAAATGAAGCAAAAGAGCTGTGTTAGGGTAGTCCTAAACCAGTCCCAGGGAAATCATTGAGGGAGCAGAGCATTAAGCTGGGCAAGCTGTGGCTTACAGTTTCTGCAAGCCTGGACAAATCATAGGCAGATTTCACTCACATGGGGCTGGGTTCAAGAGACCCTTTAGACTCACCTATCACAGGTGATGTATCTTGCCTTTACACCATGGTAAAGGACTCGTTTTATATGTGGGGAGGGAAGTACAACCAAATTCATTGATGGAACCAGGTAAAATGGGAAAAGCTCTCACTCAGCTCTCACCTCAGCTGGCTGCAGTGTCTCCTTGTTCTTCAAGAATTTCCAGACTGCCCTCTAGTATTACAAGGAATACCATGTATTTCTTCAATAACAGCAGAAGAAACTAAGCCGAGAGCTGTTGATAGTTTCTCTTTATATTGTTTCTTGACTGGAAAAAAACCCCAGAAGGCTGATGACAGCTCCCTTCCACTGCCTCCTCCCTCCTCTCAGGAGAGGGTCCTGCCTGCTGTTTCCAGGCCCAAGGSAAACCCAAACCATTCACATTTCTTTGATTGTGCACATAATACTTGGTCACTATTTCTGAGACCAACTGTGGCATGGATGCATGGTGAAAGAGTTAACTGCAAAAGCTCTCTCTCTGCTACTGCTCCATTTTGTAGCTAAAGTTTAATTTGTATGTAACTTTGATAAGAAACCTGTTTCACAAATATACATTAACAACATGGTCAATTTATATTTACATCATAAGATTACTTGCTTAAAGAAAAAAGAGTGGTAGATTTTGGTGAGAGTTTGGAGTTGYTCCTTGGAAACCAGGAAGGGCTTGGACCAAGGGCACAGACAGTACTGGTAAAAYATGGAAGGCTGTATTCAATCATGAATTTTAATTTGTTTCCCTGCTCTCAGCTGTTGAGCAGGTGCCTCAGACACCATCCACTTCCTTCCTCCTTTCCATGTACTTCTATTTGGATTGCACACCCATGAAGCAAAATGCTTTATCCAATGAAAGTATAACACCTTGCACAACACAAACCTTTGATCTCAAACCTGAAGACCCACTTCAGATACACAAAAATGTACAGGATTGAAGCTGCTTGGCATGATGGCTGAATGGATTACTGAATGTCTAAAGAATGAAGTTCCAAGAGCTTTAAATATCATCAGTTAATGAAGGAAATTCTTCCCCTCCAAAAGTAATGCATACAGAGATGCATAAAATAGCCCTCACATCACTMGAAAAGCTGTCATTCAGCTGTCACAGTACTGTGCATCCTTGCCAAGCTTAAATGGTTTTTTCTTCCCATGAATTCAAAGAATTTTCTTTTAGCTCCATGTGTAATTTTAAATAATTACACATAAATAAAAAAAACAAAATCAAAGAAACTGTCTCTGCTTAGAAAACCAGCTTAATTTGGCATGCTCTGCTGCACACTTCTAAATGCTCAGAATCTTTCAGGCCYTACTTAAACCAAATGCCTCCACACTGTGCAAGTAATCTTTGTAAAAAAATATTAAATTTAATTTGGCACTAAGTGAGGTGTGAAATTCTAAAGCTGTCTCCTGAAAAARGAGTCATCATGTCTGATAGGGAGTGCCATCCTTGTTGCCTCCAAGTACMCATTTATTTAAAAAGTAAAACTCACCAGCAAACATCAAGTTAGAYGGAAAATAAGTGTTGTTACAAGTCCCCCTTGCTCTCTGCAAGAGTCACAGAATGATTTTTAAACTGTACTYTTGAAATCCACTCATTGCATGGCTTGCAGTGATTCAGCTGAGCTATTCCTGCTCGTCCTCTTCCCGGAGCAGGCTGCTCTCCATGGTGCCTCTGCTGACTTCTGCTCCTCTCTGGATCTCCCAGAACCTGCTGAGATATTCACATTGCCCACTCTGAAATAGAAAGTGTCAAATGTTACTGATCACTCCACCCAGTTCCTTTCAGAAGCTATCAGTGGACTTTCAATCAGTAGTTGTGTCCTAACCAGGACGATTTATTGAGGGCACCTCAGCTCTGCAAAGCCTTTCCTCCCTACAGCCTGAGCCTGTTGATCAAAGGAATAAGTGGTGACTCCTGGGGACTCATTTTCTCAGATTGTGCCCCTGGGAGAGCRTCTCACAGGAGTTCAGTATGACAGTGATGCCAATTCTTTGATAGAAAAACAGAACACAAAAGAGCTCAATCAAACCCCAAAACAAATTATATTTAAAAAAAAAAAAAGGAAAGGGAAGGAGTCTAATTTGTATAACAGCACAGAGTTTCTTGGAATTATAAATGTGCAGAGCCTGGTTTTGTCTAAAATCAAGGGCTTTTAAAGTGTAGTATATAAATGGAAATAATTACCAGTTATCGGTTATCAAATCTACCTAAACACTGGAAATCCTGAACTTTGAAACTTTATAAACAAACATTTAGAATGGAGACATGAAGTAGCTCACAAGTTTTAAAGTTCTACCACTCTCAGGGCAGTACTTTCAGAGCAGTCTGAACTGCATTGATTAACATTTCAAATCCACGTGAGCCTCCCTGGAGCCCATGGAATCAGCTCTCCGTCTGTACAGGGTTTTCTACTTACAGGAACTGAGGATCCGAGGGCCAGACGCTGCATTGGCATGTCCACTTCATTTCAGAAGGAGTCTGACAGTGTGGTATCACTTAAATAATGAAGCACACATCTGGCAGGAGATTGCTGAGGTTGGCAAAGTTTCTACAAGGTCAATTCATCCTCTAAGCTTCTGTATGCTGAAAATGAAGTAAGAAGTTTGCATGGCAATCAGCAGAATCCACCCACTGACCTCAGGGTATGTTTTGCAAGTAGCATGTCTTTGTAAATCAGTTTTGATTGTACAAAAATAGGAGGCAGTGCTGTTTTATTGCTCTGAGACATATTTTCTAAAACTTTTCAGTAGCTAATGCATACCTATTCAAAAACATGATACCTTTTCTTTTGTAAGGAAGTAGAAAAACTACAGTGCAAATGGAAAAGTGCATATCTCTTCACACTACTACCCTGCTTTGCAAGTCATAGGCTACTCGTAACAAAAGGTGGATAATCCTTGAAGTAAGCAAAATAATGCAGGACCAGGCTTGGAAAAATATTTTTTGTTAGAGCTTCCACTAATTTTCACAGAAGAACAATACCTGTTCAATATGAAATGTGAAATCTAGTGTCCTAGCACATTGTTAACAACTTGCTTTACAGAAAATGCATCGGTTCTGATAAAAAGTTTCATAYAGTAATTCTTCCTATGTTAAAAGAAATAGCTGACATTTTTATAAACTCAGTGTAACACAGAAAGGAGACAAACATAATGGAAAATTACTTTTAGCATTCAATAGTCCACAACATTAAAAAAAACAACTTAGCGAGTAAGGGTTGTAGGTTAAAGCTCAKGTCTCCATGATTTTCTCGTTTTATAACAATTATACAAAGTAGCCTTTTTCCAGAGGTCGTGGAAATCATTTACCTGTGCCCCAGCTCAGTACTCTTACTGCAAGCAATCTTTTCATACGAGTCCCTGGCATTAGAGAGAAAGAGAAAAAAAAAAAAAAAAAAAAAAAAAAAAAAAGCACCCTCAAATATTTTTGCAAATTCCCTTATTCTCCATAATTTGAAGGTTATAACTTGAATATTTGTTGTTGTTGTCGTTGCTTTTAACCTTGTTGTTGTTAATTTAATGATGTTGTTGCTTTTTTAATGTCTCCATTTGGCAAACATTGATTTTTCATCAATCCTGCTGTCACAGCACAGATCAGCTGCTGTTTCTCACGAAGTGAGAGAGAGAGAGGAGAGCTCACCCTTGGATGGGTGCACATACAAACACTGTTCAGCAAGATCACCACTCCCTCTGTCTCTGACCCTCTCCTCCTGACAGCTTGTTTTTCTTGGAAAGGACAGTGTCAAGTCTATACCAAGGGAAGGGGGCAGAAAACACCRTCAGAGCTCTCCCTCTGATGGCCCACCACTGCCATGCCAGCAAACATCAGAGCTCCAGAGCTGAGCTGGTGTGGCTGGGACAGGCTCCTTTCACAGAGCAACTCAGTGCCACCACCAGTGAGGTTTTCTGGTCTTCTTGTTTCTTGGWTTTTCTTTCCTGGGCTTTTGTCCTCAAGTGACTGAAAATCTAGAGGAGAATCTTAACAGAGAAATCTGAAAAAATATAAATATTTTCCTTTCTTGGCTTTTCCCACTGGTCTCAGTTTTATATTGCTATTCTGTGAGAAAGTCRGCCTCCCCCACACCCAGGATACTGTGATAGGCACTTTAGCACWGTAGTTTCCCATTAGGACAATGGCCTTTTCAATAAGCTGCCTTTTTTAATGTAAATTTGGTTTTATGAGTCAGTTTTTTTAAAAAGTAAGAAGTCCCTCTGATGACCATGGAAAGTTCTGATATGTTCTTGTCCATTATGATGCCAAAGCAACTCCTCAGAACCCAAACACAATCTGAAGTATTTCTCATCTGTGGTGCTCTTGGTTGTTTATCCCAGAGAATGCACATAGAGCTGGTCAAGGTGTTTTTTCCTTTGGGGCTCAAGAGCTTCCTACATGCCTTATCACCAAAAAGATGTTACTCATGCAACATGTTACCATGGAGAGGAGCCACTTCACGCTTTGGTCATGTAGCTCTTCTTCCCTTTGTTTATTTACCTTGGAAACAAGGACACTACATTCCTCTATTTGTGGAAAGCACCAAGTGCATTCACTTTWGCAACACTTTAGTCTATTATTTTTTTTTCTGTTCAGAGTAGCAAAGAACATRTACTGTCAGATCAGTTTGTGCAATTATTTGATTTCCTTCTTTCCTYTAACTTGGTCAGTCACTATTACTTTGCTTTCTTTATAGACAGACATGGTCTCTTGGCAAGCTTGTTGACAGGTCCATCTCCTCTGATGTCTTTCTTCACAGAAAAATTACAACTTGGGTGGGGGAAAATAGGTACTATTCCTTTTTAAAAGAGGTGTCCAAATCTGGAGAGCCATGCATTGACCATGCACTGCAAGAGAAGTCCAGCAGCATTCCCACCCTGGAGCCCCACAGCCATCCTATAGCCTTGCAGCCCTGGGGACTCCCCTTTTCTGAGAGGGGTTTGGAAGCAACTTTATCAGTGACTATCCTGGAAWCATCATTAGCTTAGGTACTTTGCACTGGGTTTCAGGGTCCTGAAACTGAAAAATCAGGGATTTTGACAGTGCTTTTTCTTTTCAGGCTTTTGGACAATGACAACTCTTGGATGCCCCRTCCATGTGTTCCAGTGAGCAGATGAAAATCCCTGAGACAAAGTGTCAGCTCTGTAGAGTTACATGCCAACAGCCACGAGGTGACACACAGAGGAACAGATCTGTCCTGTCTGCAGCAGCACCAGAAAAACTGCAGCAGTACCATGAGGATCCAGAGACATCCTGGCTTTACACAGATATCAAGGGACTGGACCTCTACTTGACACCTTTACCTTCTGTGCCTGGCCAGCAGCTCACAGCTCATCCGTTTTGCTGAAGRTGGGCAGTCAGAGCAGCAAAACTGGGAAAAGACAGCAGAAGGGTTATCAGGGTGGTGGAGGGTGTAGTCCCTGCCGGTGGGAATATGGGCTGAATGGMTGCTGCCACCACAGAGGCACCAGCCAGTCTTATTCCACCTATTTCCTGAAAAAGAGCAACTTTGCTTTGGGAAAGCCAATTTTGCACTGAAGCTCAGAATGTGCTCACCAACTGGTCATGGCAAAAGGGGCACTGAAGGCAATAAACACTATTTTTTTTTTTTCTGAATTAGACCTAACTGCAAAGAAGAAAACCATGTCTGAGCTGTATCAAGAGAACAAGCCCCGTTTTGCCTTGGTGTCAGGTGAGATACCCTGCTCTAGCTGAGGAGATCCTGAGCATAGTGTGTTTAATTACTCCAAGCATCTCTTCCCATGCTGGATCCTGCTACCCACAAATTTGAGGAGCAAGAAGAGAAGAGGCTGAGTATCCCACACTTACAGCCTGTGAGAGTCAGGAGCAGGACCAGGCATCCTTACAGCCAGGCAGAGCATTTCCCTGCTGGAGAAAGTAGTGGGTTTACATTGCCAAGTATGACCACACAGGAGCAATTATCTTTGGCAATCTCTAACAATAATTTTAAAATATTATGTTCAGTATAATCACTGAATTCAAATTGTAATATTTTTTTTTTAAATCCACTGTCATTCTCCTTTYTAGCTCTAATTATCTGGACTGCGTCCACACCATGAAGTAGAATTGTGACAAGAAAGCAATCACCCCAGAGATTTCTCAGAAATTTGCTTTCTAATTGGGTTGAAAATGCCTCAGCTTGCTGCATTGCATTTTGACATAACTGGATTTCCTATGATTACAATCGATGAAATGCAATATTATGATTGTTTATGCGCTCACACCACAAGATCTTATGGTGATAGGTGCAGTACATAAATTTAGGCAAAGAGACAGTTCTTGTGCAAAAGAATTCAATACTTGAAGGTAAAATTAAAAAGAATAAAATACTGGAGAAGGAGATGAAAAAGAGAATTTTGAAATGAATAGGTGTTGCACTGTAAGCATGATTTTGTAATTYTATGGCAAATAAAAAGAAATATTATCTGTTGGTGAAAATCTAGAACGTTCCAGACTGTTACAGATGTCATTTATGCCGTGTAACCTCTCTTTCCCTTATTTRCATACGGTAGAAGGGAAATAATACTTCCTACACCTTCCTCATGAAGCATGATTAAATGTTCACAGTGCTTTGCAATTGCTTGCTTGACAACATGGCTGTGAAATACCATTGCTAAGGACACACTGTGTTATATGTTTAGCTGGTACAGTGTTGACTAAGCTCATCTTTTCTGCTTTTAAAGTTTTAACTGAGCAATGCTTAATGAAATTTGCCAGACTAACTGCTCCTGTTGTCTCTGCTGGTAATGCAAAAGCAAACGGCTGTAAGTACGGTACCCTGAAGGCAGACATTAGGAGTTTCTCTGTTGAATCCAGCAGAGAAGTTTCTTGCATCTCCGTTGAATGCCATCACGCTGTGATTAGTTAATCATTAAGTACATAGTGCTTTTAATTAACTGCCAACTCTGCTTGGGCATCTGTTCTGAAAATCACATCCGATCATGCTTTTCCCAGTCTGTGGCAATGGAACTCTTCAATAATACAGTTGTTGCTCCATTCTCCAGCTCTCTCTGCTACAAGACAGCTCAAGTCCAGAATGTCCTACATGGAATGAAATATAAATGAACTATCCTTTCAAGGGAATAAAAGTAAATGGAAATTAAACAAATTTATTTGCCTCAATAGGTAATAAATGCCACTAATAAAAAGCAGATCCAGCCAATTAGCATTTTATTCTGGAAGAAAGAAGAAGCTAGAACAGCACTTTTACTCTTCAGTGCCATCACATAATTTTAACAAATACCCATTAAAAAAAAAAACCAAAACCAAACCACTAATCTTTAACTGCTGAATATAATCCTTTCTATTTTACAAGGGGCAGTGAGACTGAGAATAAATACAACAGATTCTGCAAAATATTTCATTTGACTTAGAGTGAGCAAAGATACRCAGTGTAAATATTCCCTTACAAATACCACATTTCTCCATCTACTTAACTCAGTTTATGTTGGCTTCAAAAAGCTTCATTTTAAAAGTATTTTTTAATGAATCATAGAATCATAGAATGGCTTGGGTTGGAAGGGATCTAAAWGRGCATCCTGTGCCACACCCCTGCCATGGGCAGGGACACCTTCCACTATTCCAGGTTGCTCCAGACCCCATCCAGCCTGGCCTTRGACACTTCCAGGGATCCAGGAGCAGCMACAGCTYYTCTGGGCACCCTGTGCCAGGGCCTCACCACCCTCACAGTAAAGCAAATAATTGCTTCCTAAGAAGAAAATCAACATTTTTGCACTATATACCAGGGAAAAATACTAGATTGCAAAATATCTTAGATAGCAGATTCTATTTTAAAGGAGATAAGAAAAAACATTTCAGCAAGAGTGAGAATGGCAGTATGCAGGGCAGCTTCTGCYGGTGCTGTGAATCATGTTGAAAACCAGGTCAAACAAGATCAGAGGGTGATTGACGCCATTTGATGGCATAAAATGAAATAAAGGCAGACACCAGGAACAGGTGGGGCACTGATTGTGTGACACAGGAYTAGCAGCTTCAGACTAAGAATTTGCTGGGTTCCCCAGCCTAGGCACAGAGGGCYGGTCCCCTCAAGAGCTCTGGTCCAYGGAAGRACAGACTGACCCGCCAGGCTAACAACAGAGCAGGTGCTCTATGGGATGAGAAATAGCTGGGCCAGTACCCACCTGCTCCATTGTCCCAACTGGAACTGGTACAGCCAGCCAGAGAACTGCAGTCTCAGCAAACRCTCTGTGCTCCAGGTCAGACACCTGGCCATGTGTGTGGGCCATGCAGAGGTTCCTGGATTCAAGGCAGTGCACTGGAAAAAGCTGTAAGGGGGGGAATGTGGCTCATTCTACTCAAAACCTGTTGGTGCAGGACATGGTGGTCAGGATAGAGAACCAGAGCACAGCAAATTCCATTGCTGCCACTCCCCACAGCAGTGTACACCATCCAAGAGCTGTGAATCCAAGCTAGAAAAACAGTAGAATTCKGAGTGCCAATTATTTTATATAGAAATATATGTCAAGGAAAAGGGCACTCTTTGTCAAGTGCTGGGAACAGAAAAGAATAAACCATCACGAAGCCTTAAACYTGTGGTTCTTTCAAGAATGGAGTTAAGAAACTTGAATGAACTTTGCGACACAGAATAAAACAGTTAAACAATAGCCAGTCTACAGCAGCAGCACATAACCACTATGGTTAATGTAAAAAACACTCACTGTCAGATACACATTTTACATAATAACCCTTTTTCAACAAGTTCAAAGCAATTCTCCTGTTTTCTTTAAAAATTCCACTGCAGATGTCAAGATGTGCCAGCACATAGAAAAGAAGTATTTCATAACAATATAAAAACATGCATTTCTAATTGTTTCCATACTGAACTACACTGAGGGCAGCACTTTTATATAAGAGTTCAAGGTATTCCTGGGAACAGGCTTTTTTCTGATGACATCATRAGAACACTATCGCTCAGGCAACAACTTGCTACTATGGCAACCACAGCTTTTACAGATGCTGAATGCCAGAGAGGTTAAAAACACCATTTGGAGGTTTGTTAGTTAAAAGTTTGCCAATATTTGATGCAAGTAGCAAGAGACAGTCCATTGCAGATGCACAGTTCTCTACCTATAACAGGAAATTGAGAACAATCAATTCAAGTTTTATCTTTCAGCCAAGGAGTTCTTGGGGTAATTGCACTTTCCAGTGTATCCTGAAATGCCACTGCAAATAGAAATACACCTGATCACTAACTTTGTGATTTGGAGGCAGCTGGAATAAAAGGACTGCTGCCTCATCCCTAAAAATTTAGAGATTTGGACATCTGGAGTTTTAATACTCTCAGAGCAGAGACCACACAGATGTGAAGGCAGCCTGTTATTATATGAAGACATGTCTTTGGGAAAGTGGATTATTTATTTTCCCCCCTGACTGCAAAGAATTATAGAATATGAGATAAAAACATCTGGTTTTGTAAACAATTGCTATCTGTTCTGAAACTACTGTCAGATGAAATCAGTCACTTACAAAATGTTTTAAAACTAAAAGCCACATRTTTGTCATCTAGAATTTTATGCTTTTTACTAACTGCAAGGAAACCTCAGAGGTACTGGAAGGTTGTCAGATTAAAGATATCAACCAGTAACCTGCCCTCTGCAGGACACTGTACGTTTTCCTAAGTTTGATCACAGGTTTGTTCAGCTGGCTTTGTCCACAACCAGTACAGTAGAGGCTTGTAGTCAGCATTACCAGTAAATCAGGTTTCCTGATTTATAAAGGGTCATAAACATTCTTAAGGGCCAGAAACCACTCTTAAGCTTGACTGAATGCCAGCAGAGTATTTTTTAATTTTGCAGTAGCAAACCTCAGCTTACTTAGATCCTTTAGTTGTGTTCTCTGCCACGCTGGAGAGCTGCTTGGGATGGCCTGACATGAGAAGGAAGAACAGAAGCAAAAGAGGGGTGTTTTACAGATTTCCCCTCGAAGCTTCTTTTTTTTTTTTGGCAGCACCTTACAGTGAAATTCCTCAACTAAAACTGTTAGAAAAGGGAAATTTAAACATGCATGTTAAAAATGCAAAATCTAAGATACACTGCTTATCATGAGTTTGCTGCCACACTGAACTAACTGGCCACTACTGGCAGTCTCAGAGGAATATGTAAAGCCAAATCATAACACTTATTTGTGGGGTGGTCTCAACAGTGGGATATTGAGGTGCAACAGCAAGCTTTGACAGTTGCTCCTGTTCTGGGTCTGTATGAAAGTCATCCTACTCCAAAGCAATGAAAACAACTTTCAATACATCTACCTACTGTACTTCTGTATTTTTTCCATATATATCCTATTGGGCATTTTTTGATGCTCAGGACATTTCCTTTTTAGTACAGGAGAATATTAAGGCCATTGCTGGGCTTCATTTCCGCACGTTAACCAGCAATCCTGGCTCCTATTGGCAGCAAGCACCCTCTCCATGCAATTCTCCCCCATCATCTGTGAGAAAAGAGATGTGGAAGAGGCCAATTACCTTTTGGAGAGAAGAAAATTACTTGCTTATAATTGAGTTCTCTGAGCATGGTGTCCGCTATTAGAGCCACACTCATCCTCCCGCCTCCCCCTGAGAGCTGGGGTTTTATTCCTATTTAAGTTCTAATTATTATAATTAGTCTGAAAAGGATTTGGGAGTTAGGGGCTATGATATGCCATATAGACCCCTTAAGGCATCTTTTCGTACTAACTCATTATGACCAGTTCTAAACTTTACCATTTAATCTAGTCATTCAGTACCCAAGGTCACAACAGCTGAGACCCCCTGAGCATCAATCCATAGAGACTCCCACCTTCAGAGAACTACAATTAAAAGGTAAATAATTCCCTTGCTGCCTTCTCTGTGAGGCAATGCTATAAGTCAGAGAACGGGATCCAACCTCAGCCTAATTACTACTTCAGCAATTCACGCAGTTGCAATGAAAAAGCTGATGAATGCTTTTGCATTTGCCCAGAGAGAAACACAAGGCCAGCTACAGTTCATTTCAAACTGGACAACATTCAGGCTTTCAGCAGCCCAGTTGCAAACTTTGTCTGTATGAGCCAAACACCAAGAAATTCTGAAGAGCTACCATCCAAGAAGGCCAAATCATCATCACAATGCACAGACCATGGTGTTATCCACCATGCTAATTAAAGATGCAATCCTTTTCTTTGTTTATGTCACCACAAAACTCCTATGGAATCAATACAGTACTAGTTTGAAATTATTTGAATCATTCTATGTTTAAAACAATTTGAAACACTCAAAGCTGAATTAAGTTTGAGAAAGCACAAATTCCTAAAAGTACCAATACCTGAGCTTACAGATTCCAAGAAATTCAGCAGATGATGGTATTTTCCTGAATGGCAGCAGGCTACAGGCCTGAAAACTGTAAAGCAAAACAGTTTGTCACAGGGCCAGCAGCTGGAGTCAGACATCACAGAATGGCTTGGAAGGAACCTTAAATATCACCTCATTCCTATCCCCTGCCATGGGTGCTTCCTACTAGAACACATTGCTCAAAGCTGTGTCCAACACCGCCTTGAACACTGCCAGGAATGGGGCAGCCCCAGTGCATTGTGTCAGTACGTGGAGAAAGACACAGTCTCAAATAATTCTATTGCTGATTTTTTTGAAAGGYGAATGAATTACATCTGCAAATCAGAAAAATGTATCCAAAATTCTACCAACAAAACATACWGTACAACAATGTAATACTTGCTAWTTTTACATTAGCTCTTAAYCAYAAGKAAGAAATTCRATGGCTGTATTGAATTTTTAGTGAYGTCGTGACTCTCTGAACCAGAATCTGGAAAGTGTATGCAACAGTGTACACCAATTTCTAGCTAGATAAATCCAAGTTACACATTAAAAAAGATATATTGATAAATTGTCTTCTAAATACATTTTCAATGACCAAATAACAACTTGGCACTTGATTATAAGTCAATCACAACGGAGCACGTGAAATGTCCATGGTTTGGTTGTACACACTGGCATCACGCTTGAAGATGGGACAGCTCTAAATTTTTGATTGCAAGCAARTGCATCTTGGGGGGAGCTGTTGTATTTATTCTCATTTTCTGCAAGAACTATGAGTGCCAATTCTTCAGCCTGAAAGCAAGCTGACTCTCTACCCTGGGATCACAGGTGTAGCAACTTCAGCACTGTTCCCAGCCATACACCGTCCTCYTAACCAGGCACACAATTAAGCACGATAGGTAATCTTTGCTCTAAAGCAGGGTCCACAAAATGAATTATCTTCYTCCCAGCCAACATTAGTATCACACTAGGGACCAATATGAAGAAGTTTGCGCTGTTGCTGTCTGAGCTCTGTGTTTGCAGGTGACAAATAGACTTCAATTTCTAACTGTGCTAGGTCAGAAATAGCCTTCTAATTTTCCTAAATTAAATTATAGGCTAGTATCATTTTTTGTACCCAGGAACATTAACTACAGAAGCAATATTTCAGCTGCTCCTATTTCTTCCTCTAAGAAAATAAAGTGGGGGACAACACTGAAGGACAAAAGAGGGGGAGTAGGTCAGATATTGATGCCTCAGTCTGGACATGGTCTTGTAGCTGTTCGAATGGCTGAAGCCCCATATAAGAATTGTGGCAAGACTAAAGATTAGTCCCAACATTATTTACAGTTCCTGAAATTTAGTTTTTGCTGGTGGCCATACAGCTTTAACCACATTGTCAGAAGCACACAGACCTCTGGGGCCATTGTTTTGGGGGCTGAAAATGCTTGTTTCCTCCTATTAACTGAGAAGATTGTATGTCATGTGCTGCTCAAAGTTTTCCAGCACCACAGACAAAAGTTAATTTCCCCCGTAAAAGCTGAGGAACGAAATAACATCTTTTGTATTGGCAGCAGCAGAACTCCACACAAGGGTGCAGGAGCCTGGGAGGTTGTGCGGTGCTCCAGGGAGGGTTGCCTGCCTCTCGTATCTCCAAGCTGCTTCCCTCCTRCTGCTAAGGACACCAACTGTGGGAAATTCAAAGCCCAGGGATGAGAATTAAAGGTGTCCAGGCAAGAACTGAGCTGCCCTGTGCCAGCATGTGAGCCATGATCCCTGGCCCCATCAGGAGTTTCCTTTTTCCCTTAGACCACCAGTGCCCAGAGAGATGCCTGCTCCTCCTGCCCAGCTCTCAGCCAACCCCTCTGCACTTCCACTCTCCTCCYTCCTCAAGAAAAGCACAAATCCCTTTAGCCCTTCTCCCTCTCCTCATCTCATCTCCGCAAAATGCAGAACCCACTCTTCTCCCAAGACATACAGGCTTGTGCTGACAAAGCCATCTGAGCTCTACCCAGMTTGCTTCCACCCTTCCATTCGCCCTAAACAGCACCAAACTCATGAACTTGGGCAGGATCTTGGGCTCACTTTCCTCAGCCCAGCCCAGCTCTRGTGAGAAGCCAGGCTGGACATGGYCACTGGGCYCCAGCTCTCCYGAGTCCCTGAGGGAGCACCCTGCCYGTGCCTGCTCCCTGGGGCCATGTGCTGCCCTACACATCRTCACTGCCTGAAAGAAAAGGGAGAAGTTGTATGTGAAATGCCAAACAAACACAACTCAAGCAGACTACAATTACAAATTAAAGGATGAAGTTAAGGTGCCAAGGCTTTGATTTGTATTCCTGTCAACAAACTGTCAATGACATGAAAAGCTGTATTTTGTTTTTTTCCCTTATGTGGSTTTTACAGAAGGTTTTACTTTAAACCAGAAAACAAACAAGGAGAAGCTTCCTACTCAAGCTTGTTTTTAGTGTGTTTTCCCATGTGTCATCCCCTCTTGTACTTAAAGGTCACCTCAACCAAAACTTCACAGATTCACTCCCAGGTCTTCTTGTGAASTGTTAAGAGGAATCTATACCATGTAAGATTGTAAAAATACTCCCTCTAGCAGTGTGCTTCAATTCTCATTTAATAACAAATATGTTATTTAATCTCTCTAGTTTGATACTTAGCATATCCCATAATCATTAAAAGCCACAAGTCTGTCCCATAAAGCTGCTCTAAGTACATCATATCCCACAACTGTTATTTTTTTTTATCTGCCAATAGCTCTGTGAAAAGCCATTGCTATAGATATCCACATTCCAGAGGAAGCACTTTCCTTTGAGCTACTCTGTTTCATCAAGCTGTTAGATGATCTGAAGTCCCTGGGAGCACCAGATTAGTGAGTCCAGACTTTTGTGTATTTTATATCTGACATTCCACCTTCTGAGAGATGGTTGTAGGTGAATAATTCCTCTGCTCTCTCAAATGATATATTGGTTTAATTTAATGCATTTCTGCAARCAGATGCACATTTGACACCCYACCTGCAGTGCTGCATCCAGCCCTGGRACCCCCAGCACAAGGCCTGTTGGAGCAGGTCCAGAGGRGACCACAAGGATGACCACAGGGCTGGAGCAGCTCTCCCATGAARGYTCAKAGAGCTGGGGTTGTTCAGCCTGCAGAARGCTCCAGGGAGCCCCTGCAGCACCTTCCAGTGCTACATGAGGCCTACAGGAGAGATGGAGAGAGACTTTTTACAGGGACATGTAATCACAGGACAAGGAAGAATGGCTTTAGACTGAAAGCAGGCAGGTTTAGGTTAGATAAAAAAAAGAAATTCTTCACTTATCAGAGTGGTGAGGTACAGGAAGTCTGAAAAAGCTGTGGCTGCTTAAAGAAAAGCATCACTGATTGGACATGAAAGCAGCTCCACCTTCTGCTTTCAGAAGAGAGGAATGTGCTACTATACATCTTCCACACCTAATATTTAGCCAATTTTTCTCCTCTAATCAATAGGGGCTCAGCTGTGACACAAAAATTACCTGTGCTGTGCTTTTGGTCCCAATCATATTTGTAACAAGTCTCCAAAGCTTGCCATTTGTAGTCCACTCTGAACATAGAGAGATTAAATATAAATCACCCTGAACACCTGAAAACTGCTCATTTGTGCAATTTTTAAGACCACCCCAAAAACAGAACTCTAAAAATGCAGAAAATGTCACTTTAATCATGGCCAGMAGTCACATGCTATTTTATAAACACCAAACCACAGGCAGGAAAGAAAATTTGTTATGTACCCCAYGGTAGTGAAAATTCTTCCATCAAAATGCTGGTTTATGGTGATTCAGATAAGGAGATAACACATTTATCTGACTGCATAAAGAGTGAAAAATTATTTCCAGAAAGGCTGCAAAGTAGAAAAAAAAGTTGCAATATAAATTTATTTAGAAAAAAGTTTTATAATCTAGTGTGTACACTGAAGGCTTTTATAGCTCCTCAAGTTTTCAGTGTGGAGAACACACACTGGGAACCTTTATGAGACAACACAAACACAAATGTCGCTGATTAAATCATTCCCCAGTTCAAAATGCTTTTCTACAGTAAACAGTTTTACAATTGCCCTCAATTTAATTAAGCTTAATTTAATGGTTAAGCTACTGCCCCAGTTGGAACAAGCTGGCCTTGACCAGATAYRCTGGCATTGCTCAGTTAATACTTTCTGTCTGGTTGCCAGCACATTGCTCCAGGGTACAGCWCAGTAAAAGCCAGTGTATTCCTTCTGAATYCTGTCACTATCCAACACCCTCTTCRAATMCAGCACCATTAGATGTTTTAATACAGGGCTGCTAATACTAAATTTGAAATAACAATGTTACTATTAGGCAGCATAATCACCATTCCCTTGCTGGTCACCAGTGTCAGGACCTGTTTGCCTCAGCAGCCCAAGTGCCCTTGAAATTAGTACCCTTCTCTCCTCACCTTGATGAAATCTGCCTGGCATGWGTTAGAAGACTGTTGTCAGGAATGTTACAAGCCAGCTGGACACTAMAAAAGCTAAGACATGGAGAGTCTTCAAAATCAGTGAGTTATTCCAAGCATAGAGTGGAAAATAAATTGGTATTTTGTCTTTCCAACATTTAAACTGGAGGGTAAAGAAAGGAARAGGAAAAGAAAATAATTAACTGAACTTCTCACATACATAAAATCTAATGGAATAGAAAATCTAACAAGCCATAACTTGTTTGGAATTGTCTTAATCATAGAAATGACACTGATTCAACTGAAATGACACTAGCTTCAACTGACTAAAAAGTAGATAAATCTGAAGTTGTGTTCTATGTTCCCTGCATAGCTTAGAAATACTATTTTACACAAAACAGATTACAGGATTCTGTTCTTAGAGCTAAGATCAAGACTGTGAGGAGATAAAACCATTTGACCTGGAGAACTAAATGTTTTGAAAGATGTGCATTTAATTAATTTTAAATCTGTAATCTGAATTATATAGTTTAAAGGGAGTGTTCTGGAATTATGAAGAAAACACAGTATTATCCACGATTAAAAAGAGGTTGGTCAACCTTCATTTACTTGYAAAACTCAATTCATTCCTAAATACGAGACCATGACCAGTTCTTAAACAGTTCATTTTCTCCCACCCCCAATTCAARTACACCCCTGTAGCATTCATTTCTTCTGAGAAATGAATACAAATTCCTTTCTGTTTGTACTTAGCAGTAATTAAAGGGGTGGCTGCACTGCCAGTAATGACCAGGATTTAAAACAGTAATAAGAAAAATATCATTTTTATCAAAATTGTCCTGTAGTTAAAATTACAGGAGGGATCTGTACTTAAACCAAGCAATTAATATCACTGGTATCAGTGAACTTAATTCCAAGGTTTTTTTTCTATGTTTTTCCTATTTGATATTTCAATTCCTTCAAATGACTATCTTAAATATTTAGTTTTCAATTGTAGGAACTGCTGGAAACTGGTAAGCCTTAAAAAAATCTCTGTGTTACTCTGACTCGTATTGGCAGTGGAAAGTAATGCAAGGTGCCTTCTACGTGAACCAAGAAGCCAACCCATCATACCTGGCCCCWGGAAAGTTCCAGTGAAACCACTTCAGGAACCTCTGCCCAGCTTGGTCAGCTTGCTGCAGCCACCAGAAGAGCAGCTTCAGACAGRGGAGATCATAACACTCATGCCATTTTTATGAGGATTGATTTTCCAGATTGAGAGACCTAATCCAATTACACTGAATCTGAAGAGCATCCTCCCCCTGCTTTATTGACACAGTTGTTTAAATCTAAATTATAGTTTTAGAAATTATTCTTGAGCAGTAAAATTCTTYCATTTTAATATAATTAAGAGATAATGTCAATGGAACAGAACCTTGCCAGGAGATAATGAGCTCATGCTGACAGACAAATATTAAGGTGAAAAAAACATTTAGTGAAAGCATATTTTTTTTWATCCAGTAATTGAAATTCCTGCTATACCAACTGATCAGCATCTAAGTACAACAGACCAGCTTCACTTGGTGAAGTGACAAAGCTGGTACCAGAAATGTTTCTCAATTCATATTCTCACCATCTTTGGAGATTGTAGCAGCCAGGAATAATGTTTCCCTCCACCCTAGTGGAAGGTTGTTCCTTTGAACATGGAGAACATTCCGTTTTGGAAACCTGCCAAATACCAATAAAAGATCTCCTAGATCAGTGCTCACCATCCTCCCTCTTACAAGGTCAGCTCTCCTGCAGCATCTGATCCACAGTGCTGTCTGYTCAATATCAGTAGGATATTTTTTAATATCCTGGAGGAAGAAAAACTCTAAGACCTACCAGTACCACGGAAAATCAGGTCTTTACACTGAATATTCAGCTTCTGTCATAAAGGACCTAGCGGATTAAGGAAAGCGATGATTCATTCCTCTACCCTCAGCCTTTTGTGCACAGCTTGCAATAGCAATATCTGCTCCTCAACTTACCAAACCTGTGGTCAAAGCAGTGGTTAGGCAGGTGAATTCTTAGAACCTATATYCAGGTATTTTTGATAAAATTGGTTTTAGTTTTGAGAGAAATTACATGTATTTGTCTCTACACAGGTCATCTTTAATAACTTTGTACATAATGGATCCTACATATTGTCCACATTTAGACAAGCACAAGATGGCCTGAAACACTGATGGCTAAGGTAAAATTAAAAATAAAACAAAATTTTTAAGAATTGTATAAAAAGCAAATTGAGACCAGTAAGAAAAAGTGCTTAAAGCATRAAGCATGACATATAACTACAAAAGTAGAACTGAACAGCCCTGGTACTTTGTCTATAAGGTACACACAAAGGCAGAAGAAAAYATTTACCATAGGCAGCAGTACATAAAATGGGAGCATTCAATACAATGTGCAAGGGCACATGCTAGAATTGGTCTGGGATGAGTTACAGGCAAAGTGAATATTTAGTAGGCATTAATAGCATTGCCCTGCTTAGCAATCCACTACAGCCGGCTCAGGTGCTTGGAGTTTAGGAAAAGTGTTTAAAATATTAGAAGAAATACAGAGAGGCAATAGAGGAATTAGAGGGTAAGATGTGTGAGGAGAGACTTCGGGAGCTAAACTTACATAGTCTCAAAGAGAGAAGACTCAGGGGGCCTCAATCACAGTCTATAAATACCTTCAAGGTAATAATATAAATGAAGGAAGGGAATTCTCCAGTCTCAGAAGATAGCAGGACAAGGAGCAATGGCCTGGAGCTAAGGAAGCAGGAGCGCAGGGTAGGTTCCAGGGAACAGTTCTTCACTCTGGCCTCCGCTGTGCCGGATGAATCCACTGCAGGGAGGAGGAATTGCTCTCCTTCCCCCGGCTCCCGGGCACATTGCCCACACACATGCACACGCTGCACTCGATCCATCCCAGACTGCTCCAATCAGCCACAGCCCCYRAYCTGCAGCTCGGAGCTGAGCACCAGCATGGACACAGACACACGTGCTGAGGGCTCCCAGTGTCTGCACGGGCCCACAGGTCTCACAAACACYGAGCAATTCCAGAGGGAAGGCTTCCATTAACCTGGCACCACGTCTGTGAGCAGAGGAGGAACACTGTGCTTCTCCACAGCTGCATTTTTCTACACTGGGATGTTTCTGGTCTTAGAGCACTGTTACAAAGGTTGGTTTTGCACCATCTGCTACGGGTGACTAAAGCTCAAATCACAACATTAGCAAATGAAAATTAGTAGATTCCATTAATCCACTTGGTTTGATGGAGAAAAGAAGTCACAGAATCGTACCAGTCAAACAGAATGAAACCTTGTGCCACTTATCTAYTTCTAGGATATATCCAAATCCCAAAACAGTAAAAAATTTGACTCATCCATTTTTTCAGGAAAATCTTTTTTTTTGTCAGGAGAAAAGACTGTCCCAAGAATTTTATCTTTTGTGCTAGTTCATAATCAAATCCCAACTAGAGTTTCTCTGGCTATTTTCTTATCCTCCTATCTAACTRGAATTGTGATGCTGGCAATTCACAAACCCCAAAGCAAAAAAAGACAGTGAGTTCTGCAGATGCAGGGAGCTACCTGCATCCAGAAGAAGCCAAAACACTRGAAATGAGGAAGACTAGAGTGACTATAAATTGAAGATTAGTGAGACAATAAATTGAAGTTCCTGAAGTGGCTTGACTGACTGACATGGCTGATGGCAGAAGAAGAACACAAGCAAAGAACAGCAAAAAATACCACAGCAGCAGTCTCAAGTACTGTGCAAAAGGTTCAAATCAGAAGAGTAAATCAAAATGCCTCTTAGTCCAGTGATCCACAAAGAAGTCACTGCTGTTCTGGTATTTTAAAGAATGGCTTCCCAAAAAATCAGCTAATCAGCTGCTCTTCCATGGACACTTTCTAGAAGAATGCTTTCGGATTTACTAGAGTCCTAGTATACCATTTAAACACAGAGCAAAACAAAGGCTCTGACACTTCATRACATCTTGACTGTCCAATCTGTTGATGTGCCCTTGCTTGGACCACACTGAAGAATTTCAAGCAAAGGGGTGTGATGTGTGTGCTGCAGACATTAGGAATAATAATTATATTTAACAAGCATTTCCATGGTTCTTGCATCAAGCTCTGTGTCTACCAAGCCAACATGTTAGCTCGGTGCCAGAGGGAAATGCAGGTTGCAACCACCACATCATGGTTTTACACAGGCCCAGCTCATCCATTTGTAACCTGTAAGAGACATTCCTCCTTAAATTAATTGACAGTAGAAAGAGATCAGGAAGTCCTTTGAATTTGTATCAAGATGTTTTTTCAAGCTTCCCTACACTTTCTGAATTAATATGTCCTGAAATTGTGCTTTATGTTTGCAACCTTGCTGGGAGCTTGCATCTTGCCTCAGCCCAAAAGCCACCATGCCTGTTAGCACAGATTTATGTTTGAAATCACCTAAGCTGTTATTAACATCAGACAACTTAATTACAGTTGGACACTCCACATATGGTGCTTGGCACCTCTAGAAAAAACAGACCTCTCAGCAGGGCACTGACATACGTGTAAAAACTCCATAGACAGACTGTCCTGAAATGGTAACCTGTGAAAGACTCATCTTCTCCTTGTTAAACATATTCAGCCCCATGAAAAAGGGAGCCACAAAAGAACTCCTGTACAGAGATCTATTCCTTTTAAAAGGTGGTGGCTGTGCTACTGTATCCCCCAAGTAAATACTGCTATTATAAAAACAAGATTTGAGCTGCTGTTAAGGCAGATATGTTTGAGGATTTCAAAAACTGTTTTCTAGATTTATAATTGAACACATGTAGCAGTATCAGCTCCAGCGAGGGCTTCCCAGCTCATATTTGCATCTGCAAGTTACAGCTTAAATGTACTAAAGTATATATTTGTGTAAGTTACCATACCACACATTGACTGAAAGGCTAGGCAGCTTTGTAAATACAGACTGAAAAAATGATCTGTCTTATTTGTATGTTGTCAAGAGACTGGAACCACTTCTGGGTACATAAGATACATTTTTAAAATTATCTAATTATGTACAGTATTTAACTTGAAAGACCTGTAGCCATTTTGGCCTCTTAGGAAAAAGAGCATACATGTTTTATAACTCTAAAATAATGATTTCTAATAGAATCTTAGAAAGTATTGCAGCCTTTAAAATTACATAGTCCAAATTAGTCTACATCAGACAAGGCATACATGGCCTCTATAACAGCTTAGYTGGTGACATTAGTTTTCACTGGGAATTGCTTCTGTAGTAGCAATTCTTTCCCCATAACTTCTTTGTTTTCYTTTAAAGGTAGGATGTAAAGCTAAATAGCTTTTGCTTTATATATTGAAAAGCAGTGGAAGAAAATCTCCATTTTGGTGTCTATCAGAATATAGTATCAGTGACCACAGTTAACACTTACACTTAGCAAGCTTCTTAGCTTTTCAATACACACACAACACATAATTCAGTAATAGCTCTTTACAAAGGGCAATTTTGTTTTTTTCACATACCAACTACTGAGTACTTGTCTGTCCTAAGTAGCTGTTCTGAAAAAAATATAGCAAGAAAACAAGCAAGCATTTTAAAGTGAAAAACTYTGACCCATTATTAGAGTTCTTTGTTTTATTTCTATGCAATCYTGCTTCCTAACAGCAGGGATCCAAAGCCTATCGAGTGATGCAAACTGATGCAGAACTATGTCACTGTCCTTTGACATCCATTTCTATCCATCCTCCTCCTTGGACTGGTATCCTCTGTGCATCCAGATTGGATTTTTACTTATGACACGTTTTTAAATTGACATCTGTAGTCAGAGGTTATCTGTGTCTGCTCTCTACAGTGCAGGGCACATTTCTCGAAACTGGGGGGGGCAAAAAAAAAAAAAAAAATGGAGAGAAACAAAATGGGGGAAAGGGATACACAGAGAAAAAGAATATGGCCCAGTAAATACTGAGGGAATCTCAAGCTCTGGAGACATTCGTTCAACTCTCTGCTCTGCCAAATTCCCTGCATAATGCRAGGAAATCAATTAGTACCTTATCTGTGAAATGGGGATACTCAATTACACACAAGGGGATTATGAAACTAAATAAATAGTCACAAATTTCAAGTGATTTAGTCAGTATAGAGGTAAAAGACAAACAGTACCAGGAGAGAACCATAGTAAGATTTCCATTCTACACACACACACACACACACACACACACACCAAAATTACTCCAGTGATTCCTGCCTTGCAACAGAAACAAACACTTCTACACCACCAGTTTCAAACACCATTTCCAGTGGCCCAGAAAGCAGCTCTCACATTGTGTCCCAAATGACCTGCTCCTCCAGCATGGCTATCAGCATCAACCAGTTTGAACATGGATAAAAGCAGCTTACCCAACCAGGAAGCCACTGCAACCTTTCCTTCCTTGTAAACTTCTCCAGAAATGGGAGAGAAGTTGTTGTCTCCTCAACTTTCTAGGCATGAACAAGCCTGCATGTCCAACTGGTGAAAGGTGGAAGATTACCTCTGAAAGGGCTTGCAGTGAGGACAAATTTAATCAAAGACTAYGATGTGACCTGAAGAATTACTGAGCTGCAGGTTAGACTATGGCTTCTGTGCAAGTAGAACTTCTCAAAGATTTATCGTGATAAAAATAGGTATAAAGGGTGTCATTAACAACTCATGAGTTCCTAACAGTGAGCACACAGTGTCACATGAGCTACTGTATTTAGCTTCTGGAGTTAGCCTGGGAGCCAGCACACACAGTGCCATGTGCTGCTGCTGGCAAATGAGCTTTTAATGGCAACAGCTATATGGGGTTGCTTCCATTCAGCTACTGCATTGCAAGATGATGATAAATGATAATGAGAAATTATTACAACTATCARACATATTAGTAAATATTCCTACTGCTTGGCATTATAAATCTAGAGAAGTCTTTGAGACTGATGTCAAACAYGTGATGCACTCCACACCGTTAATTTTACATTTGATAATTTTAATTTTGGGAGCAAATTTAACACTATTGGAGCAGGAATCTATTAATTCTTTAGAATAACATAACAATACTTAAGTAATCAATGAAGAAACTTTAAACATATGATACAGTACTATCTTGACAGTAAAAATCCTTGAGGATTGTTGCAGTGTGCCAATTTTTCTTTCAATAAATTTTTGTCCTCTTGTTCCATCACTCTCCCTCTGATGGCAGAAGCACACCTGTACTTTCAGTGAGACCTCTTAAAATCTTGGAAACACTGAATAATTTAGGTTAGAATGGAGCCCTAAAGAACATCTAGTGGGAGACAAAAGGTAAGCACATGAGCTCCGGTTACAATTAAACTAAAAACACCAAAAAAAACCACTTTCTCAACCCTTCCCAGCTCATGAAGCTCAGGAAGGCACSGTGATGACCTGGTCAGTGATGCTTTGTGCTGCAGCAGAAATGCAGACAGAGCTCTGGCTCTGTGCTTGCCCAACCTCTGCTTGCACCCTGGGCTCTTGGGGCACACGTGGGATGCAGTGAGAACACTTTCCAGATGGCTGAAAATTGTTTCCCTTAATAGTGTTGTCACTATKGTCTGAAACCTAAAGAGCTTCTGTACAGGATTTTTACCTGCCAAGAAAGGACATTTATTAGAAAGAAATTAAGGAATTACATTTTGAGTACTTTGTATTTTTTCTAAGATGCCAAATATTCTGTTGACAAAATGTTTCCCTTTTTATTTGTGGGGTTTATTTCATTTTTTTTTTCTTTTTCTTTTCAGTCAGCTAGTAAACCTTGCAGGCTTTTGGGGTTTTTTAGTGATCCTGCTACTCATATTAAAATAATATAAAAATATAACCCAGAATTTTCAAGCACCAATAATTCAATGCAGGCATATTAATACGTTACCTTTTCCTCCAAATACTGCTGAGCATGCCGTAGGCAGTCATCAACTTGAAATTATTTTTATTAAAGAAGGATGTGTGTGCCTACAGCACACAACCCAAGAAATGTCTCTAATGAGGCAATATGAAACCACTTAGTGACAACTATGTTTGAAAAAGCAAAGCAAAAACTAAAAACTACTTACAAGACACTTCATTGCATTTTTCTGAATGCAGATATCTGGAGCTATGTCAGAGCAGGATTAACACTGCCTGAGTCAACATCTCTCCTCAAAGCCTGGTATGACTCTACAGAGCCTAAATTCTCTCAACTAGCATTTGCTGTCATTAGATCAGCWTTTAATCATCTGAAGTTATGACAACAGCTTATTAATGAATTCCCATTTCTTTTGAGACTTAAAGGAAACCCATGTTTTGATTGCTCTGTTATTTTAAGTGATCACCTCTCAGTCCATTACTACAGGGCTCTGTAATCATTCCTTTAATCAGGAGGAGCAGCTGATGCATATTTGGAAAATATTATTCTTACAAAATAAATTTTCAACAGGTTTTCAAACTATAATAATTATTGAAAAAAGACAATTCCTTTAGACTGGGATATGATGTAACTAGACAAAATTAAAAATACTTTTTTAACACTGTTTTCCATATTTAAAAATAATAGTTCTTGAAATTATAAGAAATTTGAAATCAGAAAAAAATGGAACTTCTTTATAATTCTTTTTCTTCCCCATTAAAAAAAAAAAACAACCATCACAAAAAATAAATGACTTTGTGAAAATCTTCAATTTCAACAAAACTCACATTGTCCCATGTAATACAGTTTTGATGAAAATCATCTTGAAGGGAAAAATTCAGAAAAGCTAAGGAGTACACAAGAGCAAACAAACTCAGCCATCCCTCTGTATGCAGTGCTGCACAAGATGTCAAAGTTTATATAAACTCATTCTGGTCATACTCAAAATCCTCTAAGACAAAGACTTCTGTGTGAAGGTGCTTCATTCAGACTTCAATGCCATCAGTGAGGTTTGTGGTGTGTTAATGCTTCTATAATATTTCCATTGTTCTCAAAAATCTGCTTCTAGTAAAGGATCATTTATCCTGCCTGAAAGATTAGACAGTGCTTCMAGTTTAAATATTTTTTACAAGATTTCCCAAATCCCACCTTCCCTTTCCCTCAGTCTAGTTCTTTTTCCTGCTAGCATACCATCCATCATTTAATTAGTTATTACTTCTCTTAGACTTGATTGCACCCACTCTACCACTGCCCACCCATAAAATTACTGATACTGCTTGAAATGCATGGCAGTTGCTCTGCAAAGCAGCATTAGTTCCTTCTGTCCTCCTTCCTCCTCTACTTTCAAATTTTCTCCTGGTCATAGGTTACAACCACCTGGTGTTTCACAGCTCTTTGCTGTTACAAAGAGCAGCTCCAATTTCAACTGCTATCAATTATCGATTCAAAGGCAAACTWAAACTTAATGGACCACTGATGCATTTACTTAAATCTAAACCAGAAGTGGTCAACTTTGACCCTTAGGAGAGACATTGGTGTTATTTTTAGTTTGGAGACYTCAAATCTTAATGAAAAGCAGCTTTGACTACACAATTGTAGCCACTGCAATTAACAGTTCATAAGCAATTCCTTTATATAAGCAACACCAAAAAAYTTCCATTTTCATTGCAGTAGTGTTGGGTTTGCATGGCAAGGTCAAAAGAAAACAGTAAATAGTGACATGGAAAGTAGCCTATGTGAGAAATGCTGAGTACTGCAGTGTGAAACCATTTCACTCAGCCTAGTCAGAATCGAAATCACAGCCTCCACAGCCCTCCAGCAAAGTGGGAAAAGGGTTAAGTTTACACAWTTTGTACAGAGCAGGAAGGTAGTGCTGAAGGGAAAAGAAGGATCTCATAAAATCCCCATACACAAAGCCTCATGAAATAGCTTCTCTGCAGAGATTCACAGCAAATTCACAACACTAGACACCATCAAATGGTCTAAATATTAGTTCAAGTGGGGCTGTGAAAGCCATAACTCAACCTTAACTTAGCCACAACTCCATTTCTCAGCCTTTTAAGAAGTCCTCAAATAGAAAACACATTCTGAGCTTTTCCCAAGAACAGTGTGCACTGAAAAAGGTCCTCAAATTGGTGTTATAATTAACAGGAAGAACTAAAAACCATGCAGGCCATTAACAGAAATTAGAAAAGAAGAATGTGATTTAGCARGAGCTAAGAGAACTGTAATGGAAGATCTAAAAAAAGAGCAGTTGGCACWTTATTGATTAATACTGTATGCTGAGTAAATTCCCCAAACTTTTTATACAGAACTCACAAGTACATAACACCCATTTCCTCTTTGCTCCAGGAATTTAGCCACACCTCTCCCCCTGTAGTTTTCTTTCAAACATGAGGGATGAGCACAAAAGAAAAAAGCTGAAATATTCAGGCTTGGAAAAAATGATGCCATATTGAAACAAGCAAAACAAGGCAGGACCGGCTAACAGCGAGGCACACAGCCCCGTTCAGAGGGGGAAGGCCCCAGCAGAACCTGTCCTTCATCCCCATGGTGAAAACACCAACACAGTTCAAGCACTCCCTGACCTGTGTCATAGCAGAACACACTACTTACAAATACTTGAGCACTCATAATTGCAATAAACTTACCAACTGCATTTATGGAAACACAAAATAAATTAGTTTTACATGAGGGAGCACTAAAGCCAATGTGGGTCATACTTAGCTGTATAGGAGGTAGGGAGCTATAAATACCTAAACTTGAAGAACAGTATAAAAGTATGCATATTTTGAGAAATGAATGAGAATTAAACCTCTACCAGTGGAATAATAAAGAAGTGAAACTGATTATTTCAGATGCTCAGTCTCAGCTCAGCTCTTTGTACAGCTAGAGAAGCTGGACTMAGGAATTCCTAAACCTTACATCCCTGAAGTTTGTTCCTATATCCATTCCAGCCTCTCTCATTTAAGACACGAACGGGCTGACCTCACTGAGCTGGCAGGCTGCCCTCCAAAACCTGTCTACAGAGTGCCTGGTTTTAGCCTACAAGCAAGCAAAGGCCTTTGGCACCTAACCCAGCCTGGTGTGGGTGTATGGCAAGGGTCACAGTGGCTCCTGGTGTCACCCCAGCAGCCCCAACCTGTCCCCTTTCTCCAGGCTACCCCAGCAGCTCTGCCAGCTCAGCCACTGCAGCCATGGGATGGAGGGGACAGAGCTCCCAGAGCTGCAMCTCACTGAACTTCTGGGATGGGAAGTCCGTGCTAAGGTGGAAACCAAAATGTTTACCAAAACCCACTCCTGGAGTCACACCAAAACAGACACTGGTGTGACAGTCCTTAACCCTTTAAAGATCACCAGGAACCTTGAGTTCAAATCAACTTCAACCAACACCAGAGCAGAAATATGATGGAAACGTCCAACTTGAATTCCATACACATAGAGGCTGTCAGGGCTTCCTTTCTAATTATTCTCCTTGTTGTCATTAGCTCGGACACTTGCACAGTGAAACCACAGGAGCTTGTGATAATTCAGTTTTTTCCAGAAGTGTTTGGGTCCACAAACAAAAGGCAATTCAATATTGTTTTTCTAAGCTGACAAAACTGTTATTTGAATCAGAAACGTGAAAAAGTTAGAACACCACAAGCATTTGCATTAAAATTCAATCTTTGTAAAGGACAAAAAACACAACCTGTCTGCAAATTTCCCGAAAATACTTTTCTCATTCTTTATTAAGATATTATGATTAGTTTGTGCTGCAGAACTGAGTATTTTAAAGAAATGTCGGGATTAGATTGCACCTAGATGCTTATATATAATTTATATGCTTCAAGCTTTGATCTTTTGCAAAGAGTTTTAGAGTTTTTTGTGAATCTTTTCCAGGCTGTTACAATTTCAGTTGTTTCTTTACATCACCAGCAGATGGGGCTCACTCATAGCTGAAATCACTGGCCATTACACAATTTTTTATTACAGACACAAATTATGTTGTACACACACATATTTCTACAGCATGCACATTCATTCTCACAGTATATTTGCACACTTTTCATCTCACGAGAAAAATCTATATTTTTRATTTAGTGATGCAACTGGTTATGGATTTTTAACGTTGTTTTTAATAACTGCATTAATCTCAGAACTGCTTTTACATTGTAAGCCCAGTTTAGATCAAGTTAATAGCAGCAAGAGGGGATCTAATGCTAGATAATGAGAGTGGCAGCTTTCTAACTAGTTACAGGTTCATGGGAGCTGTGATGGGGACTATCTCATTACATGCCTTAGAATCACAGAATGCTTTAAAACCTGCTGCATCCAGTTTGGGTGTAATCAACGGCAGCAAAATCAAATGCAATGCTTTTGGGCAGTGCTTCAATCTTTTAAGAARCCTCCAATATTATTTTGATGTACCAACATGCTTCCCTCCTCTTTTATTTTTTTAAGGTCAAAAAAGGAGGAGTGAAACCTCTCGCTGTATAGCCTGGAAATTCAGTCAGGGAAATGCCCTATTTTTATCACCTACTTTCTCTCTTTCTGAAGGCTTTCCTCGCTACATTATTTTCTCCCCCCTTCCCAGTTATACATGAGCAGTAATTCCCCTAGAAAATAACTAAGCTTCCATTTTAGCTATTCAAATTTCTCAGGACGGATTTTGTGAGTGCAGAAGGGCTTTAGCCTGTTCTCTCAGTCCAAGTAAGCAGCRCTGGGAACTCTCTGGTTGATGTCAATCAGAAACATACTGTGCTCAGGTTAAGCAGCAGCAGGGACCCTCAGCTGCCTATTTGATGGAAAGATGCCATAATGGAAGACAAATAAAGGAGATAAGAATTGCAAAATGCRAGAGAATAACTTTGAGTCCATCAGATGCTCAGCACCACAGTGGCGAGAAAATAAAGCTAAAATTAAAAGAAATGTAAATCTATTTCATTATTCATAGTTTAAAGCCATAGACAATATATTAAAAAAATTCAGTGACTTCATCTTTGAAGACTCCAGGGGGCTTATCAGACCTGACTTCTGCGCAAACTAATCCTACTACTGCATTAAAAACTGYATCTCAAACAAGAGCACCTCTGACTACATGTTTTGGCAGCACCCATTTGATTTACATGGTACCTACTGCTGTGGTGCCCCATCAATATTTTTCAACAAACATAATCACAAGAGTATCTTTTCAGACACTGAAATTTCAGACAGCAATTGATTAGCTCTCAAGACTCATCAGATTTTAAATAAAACCTGTATGCAGAAAAGTCTTTCACACACCATCAATATATAGTGACAAAAGTCAGCCCTAAACAGCAAATGTTGTGAGGCCAATTCATTTCTCCAAATGGGTGCCTGAACTGAAAATCCCTCGTCCTAAGACAGAACTCAACAGAAATATACAGTGTGCAAATCACATCACTTCTTAAGGAGACTAAAAAGCTAATATTGCAAATAATTAGATAATTTAAAAATATTAGCCTACTTCTGCAATGTTTTCTTTTAGTGAATGCTGAGTTTAACCCTGACATTTTAAATTTAATTTCACATTCACATACTTCAAAAATAATCTCTGAAACTGTAAATTAGGAAAACATAAACASTAAGGAAAGCACCTTAAGACTTCATGGTGATGTTTCCTAATTTCTGCCCTTCAACAAAATGTTGTTAGAGTTGCCACATATTTTAGAGACCTTTATTTTCTTGACACTGGAGGGACTTTTCTGGCTCCTGATCGAGGAGGGAGGTGAAGCAGTTTTCCAGGGCCAGGGCCCTGCATACAGCCAGAATTGCAGGGTGGAGGAGGAGGACCAGGGACACAGTGGCCCAAAGTCACCAGGGAGAGGAAGCAGACAACTGAACAAGCACAGTCTGCCACAAACATCAYCCACTGTCAGTCTTGGGCTACAGCTGTAGCTGAGCAGGGGGATGAAAAGGGAAAATGAGACAAAACTCCTTAAGGAGAAAAGGAGGGAACTAAGATCTGATCATCCAAAAGATAGAGAACGAGGCAAGGAAAGGATTTATCTCTTGTTTAGCCATCTCTCCCTGAAGGCTACTTCCACACAAAGAAGGAACAAGAGCAACAAAGTGCTGGGACTTGTGTGAGCAAGAAACAGACATCACCATGTAAGATGTTCAGAAGCTTCAGATCACCTGGATTGTACTTGCTTTTTGGATGTTTATATGAACCAACCGCAGCTTTCCAAATCTACCAGATTCTTCCATTACACGACCAATATCTGGTTTTGTAGGGTARTATTTGTGCTAACACTGGCTCACAAATATTCTGTTTCTCCCGAGAAATCCGGGGTGAGGAGCAGAATGATTTTAAATGAGAAACATGGTCAAAAGTTCCTGTATAATTTCTTGAGAGGCCAATTTCCATCACATTTCAATTCAGCATAGGCAGGTGGTTAAAAAAGCTTAACAGTGACTGTCTCTTTCACTAGTAACCTCATCTTAATTAATACATTGTTACTAGCATGGATTTGGACAGAAAAAACCAAAGGTATTCTGCAGTCAATAGAGTAACAGATAGAGAAAACTGAACACAACCAGTATTTAATATTCAAAACTGAGACTAGAACAAAAAGAGCTGCTATTGAGCAACTTGAGGAGTTGGATGAATTTGCTCCACCGAATACCTTCAGTAGCCCAGTTGATTTATTTCTGACTTCAACCACTGAATCCAGCAGCAGAAATATATTCTTTTTCTTTTATGCTCTAGACTGGCACAAAACAGACCCAAAGGTAAGCACATCCTTGAAACACAATTTTTGGTGTGTTACTGGAAKATGCCTAAATGGTGATCAGATCCAGTTGCTCCCATTTTCCATGACATGTATTATAAGCACGTTTTTCAGCTTTTTCATGCTGATTCTATGGGTTCCTTGACCCTATGAACAACCTCCTGTGAACAATCAGAACCATTGCATACAATGCAATCTGTCACAAATTTTTGYTTCACATACGCATGACCAGGACATTATTTCTGTCTCTAAAGGCTGCAGAATCCTGGTAGACTGGGTGAGATCCAGACAGCCCCATCTGTGACTTTCAGAGGAAGGCTCATGACCCAAATGCATCTGAAAATGTGTTGTCTTCTGCTGTAACAGCCCTTTGGTAAGGTGACCACCAGGAAAACATTAGAACACTGCTGCAATAGTTTACATTGCATTCATAATTTGGCAGTTAAAGCTTTAACATAAATCTTTTAATTTGCTCATTCTTGTGGCTCCGAAGCACAGAAGAGTTTTGCCCCATCAAATGAAMTTTAGTACCCTGACCTTGAAGATTCATTTATTCTTACAGCACACTAGCAGCTATAGAGAAACATATTCAAACATAAAGCCCTTCCCTGAAGAGCTTACATTTGAATGCTTGACAAGACCATGACAAGCAGTGGGAAGACAGAGGGATCCACACTGAGAAAAGGAAGAGTCGCTGTAATAGGATCACAAGGCGACTTCACTTAGCCAGGGTACAGTTTGGAGGTTTGTGAGATTTCCAAGAACTAATTGCTGTTCTTGTGGGTGAAAAAAAAATAAAAGTGAACACTTAACAGTTTTAAATGCAGATGAATAAATGTGGAGGAAGAAATAATGTTTGATGCAAAGTGTGAAAAGAAAAAGGTCTCAAGGCTCATATAATTTTCAGAGCAGGCAAACAAGAATTGACGGGTCACAGAGATAGGCCAGGGCAGACATGTAAACAGTTCTGGAGAACCAAGAACAAACTTCAGTATTTCTCTTAAAGTAGAATCTGAGAGGGTGAGAAAAAAAAAAAAGGGTAAAAAGTTAATTTCAAGACAACATAATAAAACATTAAAAAGGCAAGTACTGAAATGTGGCATTTGTACTGAACACACTTGGTTGTCAATGCAAATGCCATAAAGTTTAACATTTTAGTTTGAACAGATGCTTAATTGTATGCAYTTAATGAACCATCATAAACCAGGAAGATTCCTGATATGGTTGTGAGCAATGTGTTACACTGCATAATGGCAGGGACAGATAAAGGAATCTCAACCTGATTATAGTGAATGGGGTATGACAGACACAAATAACCAGAGCTGATAAGGTCCTGATTTTTAAAAAGCCTTTAAAATTTTAAGCAGGCAAAATMATTTTGTCTGTAAGTGACTGTGAAGGTCCTATGGTTCAGAAGGCAGCACTGGCCTTYACCAAAGCAAGAAATGGGCACCGTGTTACCTCTAATGCAGTCYAGGGATAATTATGGCACAACAGAGTGGTGCAGAAAAGCAGTAACCCTAGAAAGAATTCTCCAATGATGAAGAAATTCTTTTCATTCTGTCCCTTTCATAATGTGAATCATAAAAAAGGATAATGACACTTAGAGAGAGTACTGGAAGATTCTCGGAAAAAAATACCCCTTATCACAGATTATATCAAGTTCTTTTCATTTACAGAAGAAATTGGYGGCACAAAACTCTTTCATTACTATAAAGTGTCCTTGGTGTCCTCTGAAAATTTCACATTCAAATGTAATGACAAAAAATATGCACTTTGGTTTTATCCATTTTACATACTTATCCCTATCAACTTTTGGAACAGTTTGTTAAACTAAGATCATATCTAAAGAAAAAATTTTAATGGCTCAGAGGCTTCTRTCATTCTGGGCTTCAGAACCAAGGGAAAGGAAGTGCACAAACAGGCATAGCCCTTATCTGCAACTGCCCCTTCAATAAGAACCCATCAAGCAGCTAAAACACAGCAAAGGATGATGCTTTAAACGTGTGGAAYGAAAAACAAGAAAGCCCATAGCTGCTGCAAACAAGAAAATAATGGAAAACACAAGATCRGCTGCTATCAGTGTATGAAACACTAGGTACTTGAAAGTCTCGGGAGGCTTGAAACACTGTGCATCACAATACTATTAATCTCTGGGAACAAGATGTTAATAAAGTTTCAAGGGCAATGGATGAACATAGACATCAGTGGCTCTTTCTTTTCCAAAGTTCCAAAGCACAGTTGAAGTCAAAACCTGTTCAAGAAGTTCTTGCCATKGCAGAGACAGAAAGGTTCCTGCCTGCTCTGCTCCACCTCTSTGCACAGTGCCTGTACCAGAGCACAGCTTGTGCTCTYCACACCCCTCCACAGCCACGAGCCTCCMACACAACTCTGCTTTGCTGGGGAGATGTCTCAGTGGCCAGCCAGGRGATGAAAGAGTGCAGGAAAAGGGGGACACCAAACACAGCAGTCCCAAAGGCTCCACTGGCCATCAAAAGCATGTGGGAACGGGTGGGCTCTGCTCAGCAGTCCTTTTCCTTCCTCTGTGAAAGGACAGGCCATGCCAGRACTCCCAGCTCTGGGGCAGGGGGATGCACAAGGAGCCAAGGTATGGTGTTACAGAGCAATGCTAAAGCTGAGGACAGTCAGCTCACAGGTTTGCAGGACCAGCAGCTATTACTTTTGGTGTCATCTAGATGCTATTGTGATATCAATAYATTGCAAATTGCTGCATGAAGACATACACAGCACCTCTGGGCTCGATCAGCCAGACCTTGATTTTTCCAGCCTCTGTTACAGAAAGTATTAGATTTGTACCACGAACACAAGCACATTATGAATAACTACATTAATTATCTGAAGAGAAGTTAATCGAAAGGTTACACGCTACGCTGTCACTGACATTGTTTAATCTTTATGTGCAATATGCATACTAAACAAATCTACAGCTCCCACACCAAACAGCCAGAAATGCAGGACTCTAAAGACAAGACTGCTGAAGTAGGATAATTTCTCATACTTGAGGTTCAGCATATGTGCATTTTCTGAAATCTTC
>NW_026623486.1:194451-205917 GCF_030028575.1 Malurus melanocephalus | reverse complement strand
TACATCTATTTAAAGGTAGCTTGTGACACGCTCTTGAAGAAGGGCTGCTCTGCATGTTCCCCGGCCCGCAGCTCCTTGATGCTCCCGGCCCTGCTGCAGGAGGCATCCAATCAGAGCGGCTGCCACTGGGGCCAGGGAGGCGGCCGGAGTTTGATTTTCTATTCCAGCGGCAGTGCAGGGGATGTAAGGCAGCGAGTGTGTACGGCACGAATAATGAGTTGTACTAATTCACAGAAATTCACTTTTTTTGCTGTCACACACTGCTTCTTTTTCTATAGACCAAGACTTTGAAAGTTCATTTTTATGTGTCATTTACTTCCCCAGGGTGTAGAGCCTGCTAAAAATATCACCATTTCTTCTCCTCTGATAACAGATTATTTATGCAAAGGCAGAATAATTATTCTTGACATACTGGAAGGCTCCCCCCGCTCCCCCCAGCTACCCCCAGCTAAGGTAGTTTCAAATGATACCTTCATGAAATACAGCAAAGGTCAATATTGTCAGCTAAAGCTCAACATCGAACATGAGTCTTCCAAACTCAGGATGTTGGAAGGCTTGTTAAAGGAAGGAAATTATTTTGCAGTTGTACGGGACATTTGATGTGAAAGCATGAAGGGAACACGACTGGGACAATGAGGTTTCTGTAACCAGTTACCCCATTCAACCCTGTAGAAAATGAAGAAAGATCTGTGTGGTGTAGAAATACAGTAGCAATTAAACCAGGCAGAAATGTATGTGGGGGAAATCCTGACAACTGGCATCAAGAGGTTAACTCTTCTTTTCTTTTTAATCAGTAACTAGTTCTGTCATCTTTTGGTTCAGTGCAAAATCTCCCCAGAGAAGCGCCTCCATTCTTTGAATGTCCATAAGGCAATTAGGTTTTACATTTTTAAAACTGAAGGGTTTTACAGGATGAGCCAATTTATATGTTTCCATAATAAGAAAAGACTCAGGGCTACTGAAGTATCTATTTCAAAATGGCTTAGGTGGTGCATTATTGAATCCTACAAAGCCAAGGGGCTTCCAGGTCCCAGAGTCTTTAACAGTCATTTTGAAAGAACTACCTGGGCAGAATATAGAACATCTTCATTTTTGGAAACCTGTAAAGCAGCCATTTGCTGTATGGAGTTCCTTCAATATGAGCAGTACTGAGCACTGTAAAAGGAGGCCCTGGCTTGAACACAGGCACCCAGAGGTAGAAGGGTGCTCCCACAGCACTGGGTGGTTATGTTTCTTTGCTCAAGAGCTTTTTTATTATCTCAATAAATGTTGGTTGGGTCCCAATCATAAAAAACAATTGGGTGGATATAGCTGTGAGCAAAAATGGGTGATAGCTTTCAAACTGGAATAGTGTAACAGCTCTATCTACCAATTAAAGCCATTCAGTGAACAAATCTGATGATTAACTGGATATGTAATTAAGCCTTTATTATTAGTCTAATTGGATGGTTAGGGGAATTATTAAAGCTGTTAAGATTCTGTGTAGCAAGCTGACTGTGCAGTACAGGCAATATGAAATTCAGCTCATTACAAGCAAGGCCAAATGAACATATTTGAGTGGAAATTTGAGACAGCTGCATCCAAGTCTTTCAAAACAAACCCAAACAAACCTTAAAGTCATGAGTTCAGCTCAGCAGAGGGAGATATAATGCCCYACTCAAACATGCATGGCGACAAGCCAAGCACAGCCCCATTTCCAGGAGGCAAAGGAGARGGGAGATCTGCTGTGATGCTGGCTAAGGCATCCTCCCTTCCCTCAGCTCCCACTCCATCATTCCTGACACCAGGATAAGGAGGAGCTTTGCAACAGAGGCAGCTGACCAGCCAGGCAGCACAGCTCCTGAGGTGTTACTTGAKTCCAGAAGGAACTTGGTGCTCCAAAATCTGGTCTTGGGAACTAAAAAAGATCAGAGGGAAGGAATGTGTGGAACATCAAGTAGGAAAATGGCTAAGCTTTCTGTGATCATATAGCCTGTGTTCCATCTGTCCCAGGTCAAAGTCTGGACTCAGCAGCAGTCACATGCTCAGTTGAGAATTGAGARCCAGACCTTTCATGTCCCTTACCAACCACAAAAGTCACTCATCCTCTCCGATCATTACMAAAAAAATTAATAACAAGAAACAGTAAGGATATTGCCAGGCTAACCTGGTGACTGAGAAGGTAATTTATGAAGGCAAGAGCATGAAGGCAAGAGGAATGATGGTTTTTTGAAGAGTTATCTCCCTTGGTGGGCACAGATTGGGCAAAGGAAAGCCCCTCAGCCCTGTGCATCAGCAGCCCAAACACACAGCAAAATTCTAAAGATAACAGATAGAGACACCTCTTCTGGCTGCATTTAATGTCAGTGGAGAACCCCACCACCACACTCCAGTTGCAATCAAACTGTTTTAAAACTGCCAAAAGCAAGATGACACATGATCACAATGCTGTTGCATGCATACAGAATATATCAACTCTCTGTGGAAACCAGCGATAGATCTGATATGCTTGAACACTCTGGATAAGATAAATCTTGTAAGTGACTGTAAAAATGATACAAAATGTTACAAAACTCACAGTGTGTGTTTTGAGTCTGATTTAAGTTCTTCTCTTCCCCTGTGTGAGCTACAYACTATCACTGCTATGAACAAATTTCATTCAGGGGTAGTTTCCACAGCTCAAACCCAAGTAACAAATACAATTCTGTGTGAGAAAGTCTGGCATAGACCAGGCACCCACACCTCCACTTGATTAAACATAATGAGATGAAAGAAAACAACTTATGATTCCATTAACTTAAAAGCTTGGTTTCTAGAGTAAAGCAAAGAAATTGTAACTAAAATATATGGTAGCCACAAATAAAATATCACACATTAAAGAGCATATGCTAACATTAATAGTCAAAATCTACAGATTCCATTTTATCTATACATCAGTGATTAGTTTTGTGCTGGTAAAGATCTCTTAAACCAAAATAAAAATAGCAATGTGAAAACCATTTAAAATAAAAGGGAATACTAAGTATATAAAAACCAACACAATTTCAGTATTTCTCTTAGATATAAAGAATTGTATAGATGACAATCTTCTAAGAAAACGCCTATTCTCATGTGAAAAAATATGAAGATAACATGTGCTAAAAAGGCCCTTGGAGCAGCTGCATTTAGAAGAACAAATCAAGAGAATGTGCTTGTAGGACAACATGGATAGAAGACGAGCATTGTTTAAACAGAGGAAACTCTAAAGCATCTCATTCAGACAACTCAATAACAACACATTAGACTCTCCAAGGTTTGTTCCCTCCTGTTGTCCTTGATAAAATCTAGTGCCCACAAAAGAAATGGAAAGACCACATTGCACACAGCCTTAAACATGTGAGAGCTTCTCTGGGCCAAATCTCCAGATGTACCTTGTGTTACCAATTTTCCCAGAAAACATTGGAAAAAACATCTCCAAGTTATTGCAATGTTTAAATATTATTTATTTTTCCAGTAGTTAAACAGTTCATGTTTATAAAATCCTTTGAAGTTTACATAAAGTAAGCAATAGACTTGTGTGAAAACCACTGTCACAGAGTTAATTATAAGCAGGCACTGAGCTTTTCCACAAAAGAAATTGTTTTCCGTTCATTTAGGCTCTGACAGGAAAATTGTAGGCTGATGAAAACCAGTTGGTAGCTCATAATCCCTTTTTCCAAAAACTCAGTGCGCATATCTGTACTGGTGTGTCTTCACAGACCACAATGCCTCTGCCTACAACAAACTGCCAAAATTGAACCTTATACAACTCAAAGAAAAACACTATCTCATAGAATGAAAAAAAAAAAAAAACCCAAAGGAAAAACAGCCAACCCCACAAATATTTACATTTTGGTGACAATTCACTCYCTCTCTGGGTWGAGGTGAGTGTTTCGAGGTCAGCATTCCAGAATATGAAAGCAAAGTGGAATAATTCTATATATTTTCATAAGATGCCACATAAACCTCATGAGAAAAAAAAAATCCAAGACCACTGGAAAAAGAAAAAAAATAAAATACCACTGGTATAAAGATGACATTGCGACTTATTGAATATATTGCAACATCCCTCAAGAAAAAGATGGCTCAAACCTGCTATTTCACTACTTTCTTCTCCTATAAAAAAGATGAAGACCTGTCATTCATCAAAGTACTCTGTTCTATTTTAAAGGAAAATACGAAGAAAATCCTACCAAAAATATTCCAGAGCAAGAAACTTTTCAAGTGTCATCAGCCAATTTTTTTCCAAGAGCCATCCTACCCTCTATTACAAAGCACAAATAATGCACTTTTGTTTAACAACAGAACCCATCCCTTGGCACCTGTGCACAGAAAGGGCTCTGCAGTGAGTGCCAGGTTCAGGGACAAGCCACATTCCCCAGGTGTGCTCCCAGATCCAGAAAGGATTTTGCACTGGACTGCTGTAAGTGGCACCTACACATCATGGACAAGGCTGGGTGAATTTCTTCTGCCCCACTATTAAACAGTCTATAAGGAACTGAGACTGCTTAGTAAACAGCAGGTTAATTAATACTATCATCATCATTTAGGAAACAAGGATTTTAAATTCCATTGTGCATATTTTAGCTTAAATCTGATTTGCAATATTACACAAAATCTTTCTGAAGTGGAAAATAATTGCATAAAAAATAATATTGTAACCTCAATGAGTTAATAAACTGTTATTCTCAATAGAGTCTAAAAATACATTCAGTGATGCAAATAGCCATGGCAAATAAAGCATACAGAACCAAAATTTCCAAGGCTGGCCAAAATATTAGGCAAGGTACAGGACTGGAGAATGTAATTCATTAAAAAATACATGTGAAAATTCCCTGTCCCAAAGGCTTCTCATAGCACTTYTAATTTTATTAAAGTTAAGAGAGATTTCATTCATTTCAAGTTTTGGAAGAAAGCTGTAGATGGAAGCAGTGCCTTAAGAGAAAAAGAAAGAAAATACTTTAAAAACCTATTTCCATCCATTCATACTAATTCTAATTCATCTTTTTCCACATAGGAGCCTTGAAAAAGCCAAGAACAAAGAGTGATATCCTTCCACTGTATATTGTTCTGCATTGTTTCCTATATATAGGTATGGTCTTTAACTGACTCCAAACCTGCTCCTTTAATTACCCCAAGAAAGCCTAATTTCAAAGTTATGCTGTAACACTTTGAGAACAACACYGTCTTTGTTAAGCAACTTGCCTGTATTTGTCCCTTCACACTGTAAGGACAGCACCAGTCATTATTGTCAGACATASAACCAAAATAGAAGCATCTCAAGTACACAAAATAATGTGATTTCTTYAATGTACACAGTTTCCAATTTTGCACCAAGTCTGACCCACACGGTGTGATATAGAAAAAAGTGTTAATATTTGAACTTCAGATGACAAAACAGGACCTGTCTGAATGAAATCCTCTCTTTGGTAATTTAATGCTTTGAGTGTATAAAGAAATGGGATTGACATTGGGAAATTTTGTTMTTTGGTATGCAAGAGCAAGACATTCCTCAGAAGCCTTCCTTAAAACCATCAAAGAGTTTACCCAGAGAAAAAGTACATTTTCCTTCTGTATTAATTTTACTGCCTGACTAGTAGGAGACTTGCTCTTTCTGTATTTGAAAATCACTTCTTGTAGCAATAAAAACCATAAATCTTATAAAGCTACAAAAAGGTTGAATGAGACACAATAACCTAAAAAGTATCCTAAGGCATTGAAGGCCTGGGACATAGATGACAGCTGGTTCCAAATTCATGCCCTTTATATAACCTAGTCTCTGTGCAGGACAGATATCACAGTTCTCAGCTTCTTATCCTTCCCCAAAAAGCATGAGAAAGTGAGTAGTGAGAATGAAAAATCAAGCCTAAAAAGGGAAAGCACAACTCTTAAAATAAAACACCTTGAAAACTAAAGACTAAATTTGTTTTTTACAAAATAATTACAAAAGAAGAAATGTGAAATAGCCATATATTTTAGCTGTCCCTCAGATATATTTACAGCACTGCTTCCCCCTACACCTGTAAAAATAGGTAGTGATCACTGTAGAAGATGAAAATACAACTACTGGAATAAAATTATGTTGTTGAACCTGTATTAACCACATTCTTCACATAAGGAAGAAGCTTCTTCAAGAAACATGAATGGGTAACTGATGTGCTATAAAAATCCTAGAAGTCCATATGYCAATAGTAAATGCATCTACAAGCAACATTCATCTTGAGCTTCTATTAGCCATAGTTTAGGAACAAGGTAATTGAGAACTGCTGTACAGAGCAATACCATCTGTGATTTTAAGTGGCTAGAGCAGAACCTGTCAGCTCACAAGAAATGACTGCTGGTATACACCAAACAGAGAAGCTACTCAGAAAAGTGTCAGTGCTCAGTATTTCCAACAGTCTCTCATAATACTGAAAACAGATGAGGAATTACTAGAAATCCATATATGGCTTCTTAACCTCTAGATTTGTATCTAAATTTGTATCATCATTTGCATTACAGACTCATCCTGGAACCCTAAATTAGTGGTCCCTTCCTCTGAGRGTTGTGACCTACATCCGAAGGTCTAGCCAAATCTCCTCATGTTATGTGTTTGCTGGTAGGTGAAAAAGCACTCACCACATCTCTAAAATCAAGAACAAAACAAGGCAGACAGAGTAAGATTGAAGAGTGGTACGACAATCAAAGAAGTTTAGAGATATTTTGCAGTGGAGAAACTGAAAAACCTTTTCCAGAATAGCACAATTAAATGTTGGTAGTTGTGGGAAGCTCAAGGCAGGGTTTTCTAGTACGCCTCTGCTTTGACAATGTCATTCTCATTCCACCCCCTGCATCCAGCAMACTTCCCAATAATTCTCTTCTCAGGCTGAACTGTGGAAATAATTTTTTTTCACCCTTTCTTTCCAACATCTTCATTGACTAAAGCAAGAGAAGTCTCTGTCCTTGTCTCTGCTCCATATCAGTTTTACAACTCAAGAGCATCTTATGGCCATTCCTGCAAGAATGKGTCAGTGGAAGCTCTGAAGTGAGCATGTTATTAATTAGCCCAAACCATAATAACCCTCTGGAGCACAGTTCAAGAATTTGGGCCAAACTSATTCAGCTATTACTTGCCATCCCCTAGTTGAAACATTCAGACAATACATCAGAAATTGAAAAACAATCTATAAAAACAGTTGTGTACTGAAAAGTTTCTGTTCCTCAGTGTGGGGTGAATACTTAGGAGAAGATGTTGGAATAAATTGCTACAATTCTGGCATCATGTAAAAGTGTTTCTGCTTTGCTGGCRTAGATTTGTAAATCCATGTGTTTATTGAGGTTGTTACTGACACATGAATGACAACTCTCAGGATAAACACTTCTATAGGAGTGTGGTCTGCAGGCCTTTTGCTGTGAAAGAAAGACCCTGCAAGGTCAACTGTAGAGCAAGGGCAGAACGAGCAGCTCCACACAGAGGCATCAAGCTGCAGTATGTGTGCTTCACATGCAGGACTCCAAGGAAACTCTAAAAACAGCGGGTCAAAGGAGAAAAAGGAAGAAGCATTACAGCATCAGCTGGGTCATGGTCTTAGCAGCTGAGATATGTGAGGACTGCTGCGAGTGAGAGGGAAAGAAAAACCACAACAAAACACACACAAAAACAGCTTTCTCTCAGCTCTTGAATACAGTCTCAAACCCATCAGTAGCTTGTGACTGATTTTTAAAGAAGGAGCTAAATGTGCTTAGCAACCACAAGCACCAAACACAGCACTGAAAGGTCAAGAAACATAGCATAAAATAATAATCTAAATGTAAAGGGCAAATTCTCACTTGTGGTTTTTCTGCTGAACAGACCTACCCCTTAATCAAAACAGTTCAAATAAATGTACAGATTAGCCTTGATTATCCAGTCTCAAGTTATTTGAAATTCCTGGATAAACAAGGATACACTGCCTTACTTATTCTCTGAAATGTTTTTTTTCTTCATGACTTCAACATTCACTTATTAGTTTAGCAACAGTTACAGCAGATATTTCAATCCACAGGGAGCAAATTTTTTTTTTTTTTTAGGTCCTGGTCATCCTCCTCCCTAGCCTTTGAGGTTAAGCAGCTCAAATGCAGCTGTTAATCATCTCCCTTGATGAAGTTAATGAGTACATCACACCCTCATCTGAATCCTACCCACTGGGAAGGAATCCAAAGTAGCACCTAATTTAAGGCAACCTATGTAAAACTACCAGATTTCAGGCCTGTGTTAAAGTTCATGTTCCAGTCTATGTACTCAATCTTTGTTTTTTCATGCTCTTACTTAATTTTTGTTACACAATTATCTGAGCAGATATGATCTACTTGAATAAATCTGCAAGGCTCCTTCTACACCCAGAATAATATTCCTCCTAAATGTCTCTCCTTTCCAGGGAAAACCTAATCCATTTACTTATTTCATTCTGAATTGTTAATCCAAAAATAGCAGACTTCTGGTTACATGTTTAGCTGTAAGCTCAGAAAGAAGATAGTCCTTTCACAGAAGTCTGAAATTACTCCAGAAATACTAAATAAATAAGTCAATTAAAAAAAAATTCAAAAACAGTTTAAAGAAATTTAAATTCACATGTACATGAAAGTACATAATTAATTTCATTGTAATTTTAGGGCTAAATAAAAATTTAAACAGTTTGCATTATGAAGCAGGTATAAAATATGTGCATTAATTACATATCACAGCAGCTTGATTCTCAATTATAACTTGATAGCAAATTAAAAGGGGGTTTAACATACAGGTAAACAAAAATCAATTTCAAAACYGTAATCTGTAAACATAAACACACASAAATGCACATGAAGCTATCTATGGTATCACCAAAATGATTGCTATGTGGGTGGGAGGGACAGTGATTATGTTTTCATAGGCAAGACATACACATATTGTTTGCTTGCATAAACCTCACAYAGTACAGTCATGGGCTTCATGTTTGTTAACACATTTTATTTAGTGACAGGAATGGATTTATATTTGTAACAAACAGATTTGGAAGCCCTGGGGGTTTTTGTTAATTTATAAATCTTTTACATGGGGTTGGAATTCCTCAAACATGTAACATTCAGACAACTAAACAGATTCATATACAGTACTTTGATGACCTGATTAAGTGCCAGAGCTCACACACAAACACAGATACAACCAAAATGAAGATAAGGTAGATTCTTTTGTCAAAGATGTATTTGAGATTAATGGCAAGCTGACAGCCTGAATGGGTTCCACTGCACAGAGGCAATTACTGCAGTAGGTAAAGCAAGTGATAAAGATTTATTTAGTACAAGGCTGATATTCATTAATCTCTTAAAACCCCATGTTAAGGTTGTTTAAAGTACTGTAGTTCTTCTCTGGAAAGGTCTGTTGAATCTATGACAGAAAAGGCAGACCTGCATAAATGCAGTGCAGGTCTCCACGGACTATGACATTTCTATACCTCCACAGGGAGGCAAGTATTTTAGATTAGTTTGGTTAGCACTGCAGATGCAGCATGCTGATTTACTAAACTCTGATGCAAGTTCCAAAAATAATTAGCTTATCAAAGATCCACTTTCCTTCCTCTCTTTTATTAGTGTGCTAAATATGGCATTGTTGAAAGGAAATCATTTCACGAGTATTCAAACATTAAGCACAGACTTGTCAAAACGGAATCCTTTTTTAAAAGAGCTCATTTTCAGTGCTCACTTTTGAAAGATATTCATATTACATGACTATCTAAACAAATGTCATTCAGCTGTGTAACTCCTGCTGTACTATTAGGAATAAAAGGAATTAGTRAGCGTTTCTGAAAGTCAAGTTATTTTATTGATCCAACATCATCAGAGCCAGCAACAAAATAAACAATGAAACGGACACATGGCACACAAGCTTTTCATGAACCAGCTTTGAGCTGCTGCCTAAGAAACTTGTTGAATGGAGAAGAAGCTAAAATTTTGTACTTCTATGGTAGAGTCTCTTTGTCACAGTTATTCATTTAGGAGAGCTTATTTTTTCCCAAGGAAAAAATACCATTTTGATTTGTCATACAGAAAATACTCCCTTTGAAAAAGGTTACTACCTTCAGAATGTGAGCAAGAGCTGTTTCTCAACATGGCAGTAAGAAAGAATATTGTTTCAAAAACCACGGTCAAGGTTTCCAGTTACTACTGGCGTGCATATAAATAATCAGCAAGACACCCACTGCCCCTCCTAATTTTTTATCTTCAGAAAGCATATTAAAATGATTTATTTCTAGCCTGCTACTCATAGCGAATGCAAGTCAACCGCTCCTTACCTTGCCAGTGACAGGGATATCAACAGAACCCCAGGTACCAACTCCCTAGTGAACTGTGCCTGGGGCAAAATCAGCTGCAATAATTCCAGCAACTGGAAATAAAAAGGAATGTTAACAGTAGAAGCTAATCCAGCACACATTGAAGTTACATCAACTATGTAGCAGATAAAAATAAAAATCACCAATTCTAAATGCAGAAATGTATTCTAKGAGACCACACAAAAACAGTGAAACACATTTTAATCAATTTCAATTAGAAGATATTTCAAGCCTATATTAAAACTTTTTTWAACTACTATATGCAGAAATGGAATTATAAAAAATGGGTTTGCACATAAAAGCAGATCAAGACAGCAGGTGCCATCTTCATTTCAATAGTAATATATTAACCATTTTTTGTTCCTGCTTTTTTGTGGTATTTTTTCARTAAGTTTTTATACTGTAGCGTTACTTAGCCCCAGTTAACATAAAAATGATAGGTTGGTCCAGTGTTTCTCTAACATTTTTTCACCCACACCCTTCCTTATCTCTTCCCTTCTCTCCCTCTCTCTATGTGGCCTCTACAGTTTCGTATCTTCATTGAAATGCCTTCCAGAAATGCCTTTGTGCTGACAGAGTTGCCTTTTCCAAAAGAGCAAAATTCTCCAGAGACTGGGGTTTCCASATCTGAATGCTTAATTTCATATTCCAGCCCAGCAAGGGCAAAGATTCAAAAATATTGGATCAGGTGATCAAGCTACAAGGGCTAGTTATGTTGAAATATTCCCTTATTTTCCAATGCTGTTCCAATATTAACATCTATCAAAATATTTTTGAACAGCTATATTAGCATTTCGCAAGCTTAATATCCAGTCTATCAATAACTCTATGCACTACCAACTGTGCCAATTATGAAATGAAACTAAAAATAAAGAACATTTTTATCATGTTAGGTRTCTCTTTTCCAAAATAATAATAAAAAGTCACAACACTCAAAACATAAAACAAGCAAGTCTCATTTAAACACCAACACTTCTGCTCCTCCCAAAACCAACCCCAAATCCCCCACACTTCGTCAGTCAAACAGCAGCAAATATTTAGTAACTGTCAGTTTTGTTTATCCCAGTTATTACTTGCTTTCCTTTCCTTGGCTATGAGGTAAACAAGCTATTTTTTCAATACACAAAATTAAAAAAAAAAAAAA
>NW_026623486.1:159137-194411 GCF_030028575.1 Malurus melanocephalus | reverse complement strand
CATCATGCCAGTGTTGCAGCTAAATTTTGTTGCAACTTCAGTTTGCATTCAGCTTAGAGAAGTTCTAATAATGATTTTTCCTCAGGTCCTCTCTGCTTATTCTAATATTTGAAAGGTGTCTTTATTAGTATCCAGGCCAAAATCTAGAGATCAATTTATCTGACTGAACAAGTCATACATAAAAGAACTACTAGGTCTCTAATACACAAAATACTTCCTCCTCTTTCAAGTTATTTCTTAAAYGCTCAAGTATGGAGTATTTCAATAGCAGGAGATTTATGTCTTTCATGTCAGCTATATTCAAATTCAAACTGGCTCCAATAAAACCATCATATAAATGTAATTTCATGAATTAATTATATTCTATGGGATTGTTACCAATTCACGAAATTTGTTGTTGCTGTCTGTAAYCTGCTTGTCAGCAGCAATCAATGCACTCACAATTTTCAGTCATCATTGTCTTTTCACAAACAATGTAAAACCAAAATTCCTAGACAGTAAGTTACTGATCTACATAAAATGGGTCTGTTTCCTGCCTTCTCAATACCAATCACAGAGCCCAGTTTTCACTTGAAACACCTCTAATACCATGATCAAGTGAAAGCAAACAAAACATCAAGGGCAAACAAAATATAAAACMTATTTTTGAAAAAAAACCCCAAAACTTTCCTTACTTGATTTTTTGTTTTTTAAATCAACACCAAATCAAATCTTCATAAGAGCATATCTTTCCCTTCAATGATGCTTTCAACTTCTGGTACAAATAGATAGATATGCCAAATATTCCTTAGCAGTGCACCCTCTCCTGAAAGGTWTTCTCCCCAACATCACATCTCTAAYRKGGTCCTTGCCAACGAACATGGGAAGGCTCTCCTTTGGTTCAGGACAGATGGGTGTCATAGGAAAGCTGTTGAAAATGGATTACCATGCAGCCTGTATGGCTTAGGTCTCTTCAGGGTTGTGAAACACAGGAATGAGACTGGGATGGTGGAAATCAGCTGCAGGCCTTGGGAAGCAGACCCTGGACTCCTGACCATCTCCTCCCACTCAGCCCAGCAGAGCCCTTGCTCCCCAAGCCCAGGGTCTCCTGAGGACTCAGCCTGCAGGAGTGCACAGGAATATCAAAGGGGCTGCCCAGGAGATCCTGTGTGAAGACTGCTGCTGGAGCCTGGCTAAAAAGGAAGAAGGACTCTGGATCTGGGCTGTCTGCACATGGGTACAGAGCAAGGAGCAAAAACAGGACATTGTCATTGTTCTGTCACTGTGGACCAGCAAAAAGAGCCTTGCCCCGATTTCTTCACACMCTTCCTTAAAGATACATGGATAAAATCCCCTGAACCTTCTCCAGGCTGAACAGTCCCCTCTGTGTCAGACTTTCCTCTGGGGATAGATGATTCAAAAAYAATTCCTTAATCACCCCTGTGGCACTTCACTGGATCTGTCCAGCAGCCCCATGTCTCCCTTGCCTTCACTACTGGCTAAAACAAGAGGAGAATTTATGATGCTGGAAAAGTTGTTACGACAATTTAAGCCACGGTCATGTTACTCATAAAAGGTGAAATTACCTGTGAATTTATTCATATTCATCAGGAGTCCTTGCCAAACCACAGCACCAGACAATCACTTTTTCTGTGTGAACCAAATCATTTACAGAAAAGCTATTTTAAACACTGCTTATAAGAATTTCCAATATTTTCATGTCCCAATACCTCTCAAGTCAGGCTCCCTCAGTGCCCTTAGTCAAATGATATCAGCCTCAGAATGAGAGAAAGATTTTAACAAATACATTTTAGAAATCTCAAAGTGATTAAAGTAGTTTTTCTATGCATAGTAATGAGGTGGTTTTCAGGTTTGCTCTTAAAGGGCTCAAAGCAAGTTTTAAGATGTGATCTCAGAGCTAAAAGTGACATGCTCACTGCAAAGCTGGTAGTGTCCCCTTTACATTATTATGAAGAAGTCTAATGTGTCTAACAGACTAGATTTTGAAATACCTAGCATTAATCTCAGCATTATCACTAAAACTGACCTAGACATGAGGCCAAAGTATTCTAGTTAGAAATTCCACTTGAGGAAAGTGGAAAGTAGTTACTAGCAGGGGGATTTTAAAGGACCAAATAAAAAATTATTCATTTAAAGGCAGAATGAAGATTAAAAATAATTCTAAATAACGATAGCAAAGTTAACTCTCACTAAAGACACCAAAAGAATTTATAGCCATTTTTCCATATGGCTCTGTAATTAGCACTATTTGTCTGCTAAACAGGTGTTAAGAATTGTGCTAGAGAGAGGTATCACTGTGTAACTTTATGTAAAATATGCTCAATCCTAAGATTCAAAGGAATTGCAAAAATTCTGGTTGCTTAAAATACCTTGGTAAAATTTTTATTATCCTATATTTAAAACTATACCTTGGTAAAATTTTTGGTATCCTATATTTAAAACTATACCTTGGTAAAATTTTTGGTATCCTATATTTAAAACTATACCTTGGTAAAATTTTTGGTATCCTATATTTAAAATTGATTTTTTGAAATTGCTGAAAAACTAAAATAAGAAAAACCAAAATAAAAGAAATCTAAAAGACCTTAAAAAAACAGGACAAYCACAGGCTTTTAGGTCTATCTGTCAAGGTCAACTGATATCATTAGACTTACATGAACGAGTTACAGTAGGGAAATCATGTTAGAAAATATGGGTCAAGTCATCATGCGGTAATAAAGCTGTTACCTCCAGACTCAGTTTTTGAAATATTCTTTAAAATCTGTCATAGTTTAGTACTCCTAATATTACAGTCATAACTGAACAATGAAGTATGTCAATCTTTATAAAGGGCCAGTTAAATTTTTATTTTTATTTAAAAAAAAAAACCTCAAACAAACAAAAACAGCCCCCTCCCTCAAAAACCCAAACAAATTTTTTAAAAATCTCAATTTAGTCGATATCTATTTTGTCCCTAAACATGTACAAGAGGAAATATAGGAAAAAAAATTAATTATATGTATATATATATACATACATGAAAACATGTTTATGTAGACTGAAACATTTAGGGTAAAGAGTTTCTTAAATGTTTGTGTGGGTACAATATAGACTTGGACTGATAAAACGATTACAATAAAAATACAGAGACCAGACAAAAAGAATAAATCCCATGTAAATAGGAATTACAGTGCCAAATTCAGACAAGGTGGCAAAGTGACATAATCAAGTAGATACAGYACTAAATCTAGGGCACTCTGTTACTACCATCACAAGCTCAGTCTAAAAATTAGGTTGCAACATTCTCAAATGTATATTCTCATTTACAGTTTAGGGAGGCATTTTCAAAGCACTCTGTGTTGGCGTAACTACTCCCACTGAAGTCACAAGGACCTTAACAATTGATTTCTAAGGAAGCGGGGTTAGGCTGAGCACTTTTGAAATCCCACTGTAAATGATTTACATGGAGAGAATTGGAGCTTGTATGGCATCCTTAGGATTATAAGCACCTCCAAGGGCTTAAAAAAAATGAATGATTAGATACAATGTGCTCAGTATACACTGAGTAAGAGCTCACAGAAACCCTTGGACATTCAAACCTGCTTAGCTAAGAAGAAAGCATGCAGATAAACTACCCCCCATTTTTAATAACTGCTGCTCATATGAGCAAACTGGTAGTTAAAGATTATCAAAAGACAGCTACAGAGGGACAGCCAAGAGCTCTATACRCCATCCCCACAGATCTTCATTCCCTCCTGCCTATTCCCGGCTCAAACACYCCTCGGTCCCCCTGGAAAATTCAAGCTTTATCTTCTTTCGTCCCCTCTCAGCCCTGCATGGGGTGGACAGAGCAGTGCTGCCTGCAGAGGCAGATCAGGGCACAGGCAAACCACCCTGGAAGGGGGACAGGACAAAATATGCTCATGCATTGTACTGCCTGGCCACAGCATGGGTTTAACAGGGATGCAGCCCCACTCCAAACATTTAGACATGCACAGAAAGATCCTGGATACTCCAAAATTAACTATTAGAAATGCTGATATCCTTTCAGTCAATCACAGCAATTAGCTGTTGATTTTCCTATTTTTGTATTATTTTATTTTTATGCTTTTAAAGACACATCAAATGTAAGATTTTTTCTATGTTTAGGAAGGAAGCACACACAAAATTGCTCTATATGTTGCTCAAATTTAGGCCTTGAAATAGTAGTTTGATCTCTTTTTCAGAAGCTAAATACAATGGAAGCCAYTTAAATGAATAATGCATTTTTTTAATGGAACAGAAAAGTAATATAAGTGGGGCATGTTAATTCCCAGGCATGCGAAATTTATTGTCACTTAGGTGCCTACTGGGAATAATTTATGCATCCTCGATTAAGAAAATATTTTTAATTTGAATTTGCATATTTTACTCATTACAACTAACCTTGACACAGTCCTTTTTGGAGGTACCATGCCCTTAGGTGGGAGTTTACAAAATGTCCACTTAACGGGAAGAAATAATGAAACAAAGGTGCACACTTGTTTTCGAAGAAGAAGAATAATGTGTGTCTGGACAATATACACCCTTGGCTTACAATGGTCTTTGTGAGTAAAATTAAAATCTGGTTAAAATTTATTCTTCCTTCTTTAAAGGAGACATAAATACAAGAGCTTGAAATCAAGCTAATGCAAGGATAGTATGGTAAATGCCAGCTCAAAGTAACAACTTCAAATAAAAAAAAAAAATCACAAAATCTCAAGGGTCAGATAGAGATAGATAAACTGGCAATAAAATTAATGTCTCCATCATTGCCATTACATCAACATACACACACCAGTGAATAGTTTCTGGAAAAGCATTTGGTCTTCACAACTTTCTTCTGACAGGTCCAGCAGCTGTGAAGTTCTAAGTTTTATAAAATCAGATTTTAAAATTGTTCCCATTAAACCACAGTCAAAGTCAATATTAAAACCCTTGTCTCTAAAACTTTCAGAAGCACTTAAACTATTTTTTTAAGAAGTCTCAAAAAGGCCTATGGATAACAAAAACCTTTTCCCTTCCCCATCTGGGCTCTGCTCTTCTCCAGGTAACAACACTGCTCCAAGCTGTTTTCTGSGAAGTAATGATATCCAGTTTCAAACATGCAAGTAGGTCCTGCACATCCACAAACATTCCGAAATAATACCACATATTGGCATCTACAAACAGCTTTCTAAAAGAAATTAGTCCTATTTTAACTGCCACAGTGAAGAAAAGACAGGTAAAAAACTGCCAGGAAGAAGAGATGAAATTTCAGGCCACGTCTATGGCTTCTGATGTACACATTTAAAAAGTTTTTTACCATGAACTTCCTACAGAAAGAGGCTGTAATTRAAATTCTGATACATTCTTAGCTTTAGATCAAATGTATATAATTTTACAGGCCGTATAGAATAATTGTAGACCAAATGTAGCTAGTAGTAGACCAAAATGAAGCTCTGCAACTGCTATCATTTATCAGATCTTCACTCTTAGGAAAACCTGTCAGTTTAACAGCTTATTTCATAAGGAAGGCTGCAGATTTCTGAATTCCTTACAAGTAACACGGCTGAAATGTCATGTASGTTTCAAATATGATTGAATTGATCTTGATTACCAGAATGTGTTGGCATTGTGTAGGTTACAGGGTGAATGCTAGAACACTATTTAATTTCCAGGCTGCAATCAGACCCATGCTGGTGCATTCCAGTGAACACAAGACCCCACCATGGCTGCTACAGATCAGCCTGTCATTTACCAGGTGAGATTACAGGAGTCAGGACTGGATCAGTGAATTAGCTAGAACCTCACAAATACCTCATGCAATACATTTGAAAAAAACAGTTGAAGAGCATCTTTTAGAGGTGTCTAAGAATCACCTAAAGAGCACATGCTGGCCCTGCTAGGATGCTGTTCCTTCATAGCCATAGTGTGACTCAGAAAATTCACTTTACTCTCCTCACAGCTGTATCCTTACAATTATAACTCATGTATACTGCAGCTAGCCCAAAACTTTCTCTTAACCTCCCCACAGGCCACATTTCCCCTTTTGAATTAATTTCATACTGAAGTTCATGAACAGCTGAGTGTTTCCCATGGTGTTGGGTCAGCTGCTCAGATCCTAAAAGAACTTGTATGGAAGGATTTCTACTGAGTCTGAACCTAACTATCCTAGAAGCACTGAATGGTGGGGTTGAAAGGGACCTTAAAACTCATCCAGTCCCAACTCCTGCCATGGGCAGGGACACCTTCCACTATCTCAGGTTGCTCCAGGCCCCATCYAGCCTGGCCTTGGACACTTTCAGGGAACCAAAAGCAGACACAGCTACTCTGGGCAACCTGTGCCCASGCCTCATCACACTCACACTGAAGAATTTCTTSCCAATATCTGATCTCTGCACCTCCATAGCCAGTATTTCATCCTCRCAATAGTGGAAGAAATTCTAAATTTATTTACAAACATCTTTGAAACCATTTATGATTACTGCAAATGTCACAGCAAATTTTAAAATTACAGAAACTTTCATCAGTACAGCCTAAAAGGTTGCATTTTTAAAATTTTGAGCTAATTCTCACACAGGCTCAGATAACAAACTGAAAGCACAGGGTCCATTTCTTCTAATTAATAATTTATAAATTCTGATGCCCCAGACAACTAAAATTCATCTTTTCTTCTACCTCCCAGAAAAATCACCTCACCTGCTGMGAGGATAGAAAGAGTAAAATGTTTCATCATTTTCAGTACTGTTTTCAGTAAAGTAATAGTCTAACAGAAGTTATATAGATCCAGACTGATTCCTTAAGAATAKAAATATTTAAAATTATTAATTCTCCTTTGAATGAAACTATTATTTAAAAAAAATACCCAAATAACTCAGTTTTGAGTATATAATTTTGGTGTGCTTTAATTTATCAAAACCTTTACTGACATTTTCTTACAGTTCTCCGTATGTGGACACATCCTTTATAAATTGGTTTATTAAAAATCTACAACACTTTTATGGGAAACAGACGTCAGTGAAAGGGGGAACGCTGACACCAGCCAATCTCCTTCCCCAGGAAAATGGGTGTGAATCTAACAACAATGCAGGAATAGTCCTGGCTCAGCAGCCCACTGAATTTAAAGTGTCAATATTGCAAAGGGTTTTTATTAGAAACAAAGATTTTAAACTGCTTAAAGAGCCATAAGCACTTAYAGCTACTGCCAGCCTTCCAGGTGCTAAAACAGTCTGGACTCAGTCTTTGGTACCTGTTACATCATTTGGGAGATTTGGAATTAAGCTCCAGCATTGCATATAGCATAATATTAAATCACACACAATGCACTACAAGCAATCCTCTGCTGGCCCAATCTACTAAAATGATTTATGCACAGAAAGTTTAACTGTACAGCAGGGAGACTGCAGYACATTTGCACCTTCACAAAGAACCCTTGTCAAGCAAGTCACCAGTATAAATGCCATTTGGGCAGGTTTAGACCAGAGTGAGATTTAGGGTTTTGAAATAAACCCACCTTCTTTCAATASAAAAGGACAACCAACATTTTACATGGAAAGGATGCAGTTTCTTATGCACAAACATATAAATACATTTTATGGCAGTCACCTAACAACAAAAAAAAAAGACACCCTGCCAGCATTAAATAACAGACCTGCCATAATGCAACCTGTGGTTACTCYTTGGAGTGATTAAAATATGACTTCACCATGCTGAAGTGTCTCTCCTCCCCCTCACACCAGCAAACCCTTTCTTCTTCTGCATTTGTTATACATTCTCAGTTATATTATCTGTCTGGCTGTCCATCCTTAGATTGGAATCTGTTTAGAACAGGCACTTTTCCTTCTTGACCATTCAATGAGCACTGCAGTTGGTGGTACCATGGRCAAATATTAAATGAACCTCTCTGAAAAGAGACAACTGTAAGAGGGAATTCTATTGTGTGAAACAACCGCTCCCACAGAAGAGACCTAAGGTACTTAACTGAACTAGTTTTTACTCAAAAGACTATTCAAAATATTGAAACACTCCTCTGTACATTGCTTGTATGGAAATATACACAGTGCAATTTTAGGGGCCTCATCCTGACCAACTTTTGGAAACACAAGYTTCTGTTGATATTTTAAGCAGAATTATGACTCGTATAACTATTTGGAGAGGTTTATTTTTAATCAGAGCCTTTAAAAACAAGTCAGCACCAGAAATGGTAGTTGGGTTGTGATTCCTCCTTAAAAAGCTGATTATGGTGTAAAGATTGTAAGCAAAACTGCATTTCATCTTGCAAAAGAACAATGCATGAATGAAAAACAGGCTACAGGCTGACAGTATCACTAGAGCACCTGCATTCTGCCCTGTTGTAAATTTAAGTAACATTACAGCATGAAGTAACTCTGAAATTAGAAGCTTCCAGAAAATACTTTCTATATTATTTGTGTTATTATTTGCAAGTTTATCTTTTCTGACTGATGATATCCATCTAGTTTTATAAAATTTGTTAGAGTTATTATTTTTAAGAAGCTTCACTAAAGTGACAAAACAATCCCACAATTAAAAATCTCATTAAATAATTTTKAAAAAATTACGGGAGTTATATTCAGGTACAGCTGTGAAAAGGGTATGCACAATTTGCTGCGAAGATCCACTCTAACCCCCTCCAATCCTGTACCCTTTTGCCCTCAGCATCCACCTTCTCCCCTGTTGAAATCAAGAATGCAGAGTGGATATTGAAATTAACTAGTACAGTAAGTGAACTGCAGAATTAGTACCAGTCTAGCAAATTAAACAAGGGAATAACCTAAATTTTTTTCCATTTTCCTTTTTTTTATTTCCAACAAATTAGAGGGCTCCAGTAGATTTTATCAAATACTGAGCTCCCCACTCTCTTTCTCAAACTGTATAAATGCCTTGAACTCCCAAAAGAACATCACCATTCCTTAGCCCCATGTAGTTCTCTTTCATTTACCCACTTCCACAGCACCATTTTCAAAGACTTATTTTAGCCAAAGGGAACAAAAGTGGAAATCCTGAAAGGAGATCTGCAGATTTTTCCAGAATTTKTACTCTGCCCCCTCCACCAACTGTCCACAAGACCTCAACTCCCCCACTGGGATATCCTTTATGGATGACTCCTGAGGCACTTAAAGATTAAAACAAAGGACGAGCCTCACAAGTCTTACACTGCAATGCTGGCCACAATAGTTTAGTCACCCTCTCTGAACACAAAAAAGGAGYCCAGCCTCACCTTTGAAGTTGTAAGCCTTAGTCAAATTCCAGAAAACAACAGCCAGACATGACTATATATTATATAATTTATTTTGTGAACTACACAGAGACACACACACTCCGTGATCTGACTGGACGTGAGTACAAGACATAGGTATCACCTACCAGGTTGAAAGTGTTTTCTTTAAAATGTACTACTGAAACAAACAAAATTTACAAATATCCTCATGGAACAATACCAAACATTTAGAAAAATAAGGAAAATGTCTCTTTAATGCATAAGCCATTCAAAATTGGGCCCCAAGTGTTGTACGAGGCAAACTACAATAGAGCGCCTGCAGGCTGCTTCAGAACTGCACAGGCACTGAATGCAAAAAAGAACCACAGTGCTTCCACAGTGGCATCAGTTCCAATTTAAGCACAATAATAGGGCAGAGCACAGTATTCTGCACTTGCATCACAAAAGGAAAGGACCAGCATTCTCAAATTTTGTGTACAATCCCTAAAATAAATGCAAAATATCCACGACAAAACCCCACAATCCTATTTTACACTAGGTTCCACTCACACGARTTACAAACATCTATTTTACATATGCAACTGATTAATTCATTGCAAATCTTGCCTCTCTATGATATAAATTTTCTCTGCTTTCAAATAACTCATAATTTCCAACCACCCCCATAGCACAATTTAACCTAAATAAATCCGTTCAGGTATTCTGCTCTCATCAGTTATTTTGCAGAGTAGTAAATTCTAACTATGTGTTGTGAGGTGAGTTTCGTACATAGATATGACATTAGTGAGACAAATGGGCCAGTTCTGGTGAGAAATTTCTTTTGGTGAACTGAAAGCTTTGCCTACAGCCTCCCTCTCCAGGAACAAGAAAAAAGCTGTGCCATCAACTCAGCCCATACTGGGACCTTTGGAAGAGGCCACCACTCGTACCTGCTCTGTTTTGATGATGCAGTCACACAAGTACCTCACCCCGWGTACTTTGCTCATGTGAGAGAAGATTTAGAAAGATGACAAATCCAACCATGTATCAAGCTGATCCTGAAATAGCTTGCTAAGGCACAAAAATGCAAATCTCACCAAGCTACCAAGACTAAGAAATAATAGAACATCTTTTACCAAGTCTAAGCTGTGCTAGACAGAAGCAAGTACAGCTTGTTTTGTTGAAGTTTTTTGTTTTCTTGTGKTTTTTTTGCCTGGTCATCTTYGAAAAAGAAAAGGTCATCTTTCTGAAAGAAGAGGCAGAGATGATTTTAAAGAAGGAAGCAAGGAGACTACTGGAAACASAAGTCCAGGAAGACAACTGATGAGATAAAGCCTAATGAAAGCCTCTGATCATTAATCTGCAAAGAACCCAGCACCTTGTTTTGCAACACCTGCTAAGAAAACATTTCAGTGACATGTTATCTGARTGAAACAGATTAGCCCATGGGATGTTATTTTGATAGAGCCATACATGTGTTCATGTGGTTTCTAAAGCTTAAAAAAAAATTAAAAAAAAAAACATTTGGACAATTTAGTCTGAGGTCTCAGGCTAAAATAGCATGTAGACTTCCACTCAGTAGCACCTCTCTTGAGCTCTCTAGATCTTAGATGCATTAGAACATGTCTCTCAAGAAAATTACAGTGTTTAAATCAAGACTTCAAGTGGCAGAGAACCTACTGGGGCAAGATGTTCCAATGGTTAATTACACTATGTTCATTATGGTACAYAGGGCAAAACTACTCTGCTCAGGAGACATATCAAAGTCACTAGAGGACAACAACCTAATCTGCTAGCTCCAATTTACCTTATGAAAGAAATTCAGGCTAAAAAGACAAGGCRTACACACTCTGAAAGCAGGATGTGGCATAGCATATTCCACAAATGGGCATAACCTGCTCTTATCTCCTTAATTATGGCAAAYATTTCCATCTCTGTTTAAAATACATACCCATTCCTGTGTAACCCAATGTGAAGTTTCAAGTTTGAAAATACACTGAAGTTCATCATTTCTGACTGATTGAGGCAAGGAAGGAGACACAAGCAAATGCTTTTCATTAAAAAATATTGAATAGCATACAAAATAATATTTTAATAACGTAATGCAATGCAAGTCTTTTGGAGCTGAAACACAGYAGCTTTATAGTAACATGAGCTCTTTAGGACAAGAAGAGATTAATATTTTGTCCCAACTGAATTTCATGTGGAATTTTGATAAGAATGTAATTTCCCAAGCTGACTGACAAGCCAGGCCTGTGAGGAGGTGTAACACCCCTTCTGTACATGAAGCAGCCTCAAATCTATAGTTATCACACATGTTAAAGAGTTTACTTTCATATATCACCCAAAGTCAGCACTCCAGCTACCCACTGACCCCTAACAGTGTTTATAAGCACTGTTTATAAGCAGATTACTCTTCAATTTTGTCTTCAGCATCATCTAAATTCTTTGCACAGGACAGCTTGCCTAAGGGACATCCCAGATAACTGCTCATCTTCTAAAATCTGGCAAGATTACAGCAGAACAGCATGTAGGATATACTACAGGAAAAAAAAAACCCTTTAAGAGACTGAGTAAAGCATCTTTTCAGATTTCTCCATCTCTAGTTTATACACATTGTGTATGTATTAACTGAAATATTTGTCAAGTCAGCTGCATGGTGTTTATAATACAAATGGGCCTGTAGTAAAACCTTGAGATAAAAGGCTATTTTGTATAAAGTATTTCAATCAGAAAAAACACTCTTCAAACAAAAATGAATACTTATATAGAACAAATTAAGCGATAAGTGATTCATTCACATCAATAACATTCAAATAACACTTTTGCTTCTTCTGAAGCCTGTTTTTAATGTAAATCTACTTTTCTGTCACATGCAAATAGCTTAAGTGGAAACACCTATGAAAAATATTTTTTATTTTATTTCTCTTTAATCATGATATGTATGTTCCCTTGCTGGAGAACCAGAAAGTTTTAATATTATGGATACAAATGAATATTGAACTTAATATAGTACTGCAATTTCTAAATTCTGAACCTTTTTTCCATTTAAAAACGTTTACAGTAATGTACAGCACATTTTAGGATATTCAGAMTGACATAAAAATCACTTCAGTAACATGTTGCAAAGCACTGTAMTAGCATCAAATCACTCCAGTGGATCAATATAATTCAAAGAATTTTAAGAGGAAAACCTCACAAGGATCATGTAACTGCAATCCTGTGCATCTGCCAGATAACCCACAGCTCTTTGCATCAGTTTCTTCTTATGCTCTTCTCATTTTTAATGCTTCCAAACCATTAAGGGCCCCTTGATATTCTCTTGGTATTACCACCCTGGGGCTCCCAGAGCTTCCTCAGCTCCCTGCAAACAACCACAACCCAAAAAAAAAACCAGCCTCCAATACCTGAACACCAGCACAGCTCAAACGACCAAGTAGAGGCAACCATAAAAAAATATGTGACTTTTGAGCACCTTTCTGGGCATAGTGAGGACTCTGGTAGAGCAGAATGAACAAATGTGATGGTTTTCTCTAAAGGTGACAGTGGGCTGCCCACCATTGTGTAATAGATCAGACCCCTTCCAGCCCAGGTGAGCAAATGAGATGGAATGAAATCTGGGATGCCAAAGAGAAAGGCTCTTCACACAGGACTCTGCCCCCTGTGGGATGGGGACTTGCTGAGTGCCTGCACTGATGGGGAGGAATTTGCACTGCCATGGGAACTGTCAATGCACCAATGCTGAACTGCACCCCAGCAACTAAAGCCATGCAGAGGATGGGGAAACTTTACAGTGGGGTGACCACACTGGCACACTCGTACCACTGGTGTCTACTGTGTTGGGTGGTGGTTTATATTAAAGATAAAACTACAGCAAACAACCCCCATGTGAAAACCCCACATACACAACACCATCCAGTAAGCATCATAGCAAGGCCAACAGAGACATTATGAGGTGGTTTAGAAAGAGAATGTTCTGTTTACCTGTTCACTTTTGCAAAGGTCTAAGATTTACCAGGCTGATTCTCAGCTGGGTAAACAGATTGTCAGAAGAATTCTGGCCTCATAAAATACACTATCATGTATCTGGAAATTCTCATGTATGAGTTTTTTCACACAGAGAAGCAAAGTCATCTTGTATTCTAGATTCAGCCTAGATTTCCAGTATCCAGATAATACATCCCAAGAAATGCCAGACACACTCTGTTACATTTTTGTCCTGGTGGTCCTGGTATGTGCAGCAAATCCAGCACACCTGCAGCCTACAACAGTTCTGTACACAATCAACTCATCAGTAGCAATCCCTGCTTAAAGTCCTAAACGCAGCAAGGTTTTATTCTAAGTTKAGGTAACTGGGCCATCAGACTGAGAACCTCAGTCAGAAAAAGGGATGGTAAAGCCARAATTCAGCTTCAGAGTGGGTCTCAGGTAGAAAAGGAAATACCATTGTGATAGAGGTATGAAAGCTGAACARAAACTTGCCTTGTGCATTGGAGATGCTTAACACAAATAAAATCTTACCATCTGAGAATGATAGAACCTGCAATACTTCCTATCAATCCTAGACAAAATATATTCCTAAATATGTCATGAATCACAGTAAGCACCATGGCAATTTTGAAAGTTACTGAACTTCTGAAGAGCATAGAATATCTGTATTAAATAAAAGGTACACATTAAAATCTATTTTTAGAAGTATTTTCCATTCTCTTTGGTAAGTTCCTCTCTTTTTCACAAGAAAATAACGATTAACCATCCTTCTCCCAAGCCCCATAGCAAACAAAATAATGAAACAGAAGCTAAAGTGCTGATAATTTATCAATTCTGCATGAAATACAATTTAAAATAAATCTGATTTCATSTCTCTAATTAATAATTTTTTTATAGTAAATTAACATGTATAAGATGGTAAACCACCTTCCATATAATGCACTGCAGTTACCAATTTAATGAACTGAAAGAATAGCWCAAAAAAGCCCCAAACCCAAGATCTGGGCAAGTAACACAATTAAATAACTCACAATATAAAACATTAACATTATTATTAGGATTATTACCCTCTTAGCAAGACAGAGGTGTCACATCAGTTTTGAACAAGCCAAAATAGGGTTTTTCATTTTAATATGCTTACTTACACCTGCATATTTTCAAACTTTAAAAAAGCCACAAAACAGATGTCTATACAGGAAAAAAATAAAAACAAAATAAAAAAATCTCCATGGCTCAGACCCTGCCATCAGACAAATTCAAAGAATAAAAAAAGCATGCATTTGAATTGCYTCTTTGCAAGTGGCCAGTAAGGCACTTTGTGAAAATTACTGGTTTTCAAATGATGTTTAAGTCTCACTTAGAGAGGAAAAACTCTTTCAAAGAATAATAGATTTTTTTTTATTCTATCTTCAATGGTCAGATTTCCATAATATGAACTGCTTGATAGTCACTTTCCCTTTAAATTATTTTTTAACCATACAGGCAGTCACATCTGATTTCTGATTCTCCTTACCTTACTTTTCCTTTCAATTACTTCAGTTCTTAATACGAACAATAAGAGTGCTCATTGCATGTCCTCTGTGGGACTCCTGGAACTTAGATACTCAATAGACAGGTGCATAGATAAGGATTCAAAGTCTTTGTTCCACTGTCCAGACAGAATATGTTTAATCTTTTTTTCTACCTTTTCTATGCCATTTAAACTTTAACCTAGTAGTAACTTTTACTGCCTTGATTCACAATTCAAAGGTATAAAGATGAAAAGTCCTTGCCTTGGAACGTAGCTTGAAAACTTCATTCTTAGTCTGTATTTCTTTTGAACTTCTTCTTGTGGTTTTTGTCTTTATTTTTCCAGGGTGCCAACTTTACAGTATAGGACTTTCCAAACCTAACAGCAGGGCTACTTGGAAGGAAGAAAAGTAGAGCAAATTTGCCCAGAATCAGCTCACCTTAATGGAAAATATTTAAATTCTTGACCAGGGTTGATTAGAGGACAGTCAGTCGATATCCGCCCTCCATCTTCTTAAATATGCTACTAATGACAGACTGTTGTATATGATTGTAAAYGTACACATCAGCCCAGCGAGCATGGGACAAAGAGCCAATATAAAAGAGAAACCCCTCTCTGTACGGCACAAAATATACCACATTTAATTGTACAGAGATAGTAATTTACAGTCACAATCACAGTATGTATCTGTGTACCTAAAAGAAGAAACCTTTTGCGATAACCGAGATAGATGTTTAAAGCATGGATCTTTCAGAACAGATAAATACACACATTTCTGGAAAACTCAAATATCTTCCAGGAGCGTGAAAGGTGGTGCTGCCGTATGTCACACTGGCTCAGTCACGACTCAGTGACCGTGCTGATCCAGTAATGCACCAGGCTGCTGAGTGAAGTGCCAGAGGCATGGGCACACACGCTGATCTGGCACCCTGCTCCAGAGGGACAAGCCACCAACAGAAGGGCGAGACACCAACCAGCCCTGTTTGCCAGAGGTCACCTGTGAGAGCCCACTGTGCTACTTCAAACTTCGTGTGGGAGATGTCCTAACAAATAAAAGGTTTCTCTGATTCTTAAAATGTACTGCCTTTCACCTCTCTCTTGGATTAGAGAGGAAAAAAAAGCAAAGCTGGAAATGGTATATWATGCCCATTATCTGAACTGCTTTTCAGAGCTAATAGCTGGAAGAGCTTTTGTAGCTCCTTTAGACCTTCTAACAGGACTGTCACTCAGCTATGAAAAGCAGCACTGCCTGCCCACTGCTAAGGGAAAAACACAGCAAGGCCAGGAGGATGCTCTGTGCCTCTCCCAGCACAGCTCCCTGGAGCCCAATTACCATATCCTGCAGCCAGGAGAGGGGAAGAGCACGCTGTGTGGCTGGGCATGGGGTTTGCTCAGTGACCACGGGAAAACAAAACCAGCTTTACTGAGCTAAAGCCAAGGGGTCCAGGGCTCCTTGGAWAAAGACAGTCTGCAGAAATGGTGATCCAGGTTAGCTGCAGAATTTTCTAAGGCCCTACAATATTTTCAATACTGAACTGGATAATTTTCATCCATACAACACAAACAGCATGCATATGTTTACTTATTACACGAGGATTTTAAAGAGTCCAAAGAAAAAAGACAGTTGTACCCATCAAGCTCCCTTTAATTAATTATTGTATTTTCATTTCAGGAAATGACATCCTATCCCCCTTCCTTAAGGAACTATCATTAAGTCTAAAAATGATATATTGTGAAAACTAGTCCAATTATTGCTTAGCATTTTATTAAAACTCTTACTTTGCAAAACCCCTGAAAGTCAGTAAGTTGTTTCAAGAAAACAGGCATTGCCTATAGAATGTTAGTACATCATTCAAACTACTTCAGAATTACTAGAGCACTSTTCTTTACTGAAGTTATCTTTGCCAGTTAAAGAGAGATCATATGAATACCCCCTTCAACAAGGTGAAAGCCATCAAAGAGGCAGGATTACAGCATACAGACTGTCAGGTAGAAATGTGATTACCAACATAAAACCTGARGCTATAAAAAAGYATTTAAAGTAATTATGTAAAGGATRTGCCCTCACACTCTACCATTTAAAAACCATTTAACTCATTATTTAAATTTACTAACAGATGTAAACTCTTTTCAAACACAAAACTGATGTCCATCACTGCATTCTCCATGCCTTGGAAGGAATTTTGATTTTAATTTATTAAGCCATACAAACTTCTGAAGWGCTACATTCACCGTTCAGTCTAGATTTATAACCAGGTAATAAAAAAATGAAAGGGCATACATATAGTGYACTTATCAACTTCGTTCATTAAAAAAAGCCATTGTTGAGCAGCTTCATTTACTTAAGCATGTGGTACTTGGAGAAGCACCACAGAGATCTAATAATATCTCTGGAAAAGTCAGACAAAATATTCTCACTATCTCAAAAATCCTAAAGTCTTCAAAAATCCATTTAGAACAGTTTAGAGTATAAGTTAACTCTGCCTTCAGCAAGAGGAGGGGAGTCAAAAGTTATAAAGAGAAGGTATGAAAGATCTAGGACAAAAACAGACAATTGAGAAATTGCCAAAAAAAAACATGAGAGGGAAGAAAAAAAGGARGGGTAAAGACTTGACCGTGACCTATAAATTAAACTGCCATGGCTCTTAAAAAACTTGTCAACCAGTTTTATATATCTTTCTTTCTATTTGTAACTTTCACTTTTAGTTCTTCACTATTCAAACTAGTATACAGTATACAGTCCATACAGATGATATAAAAATATGAGGTCTAAATCTTTCTCATTTAGAGTTAATTATAAGATTACCTGAGAAACATGGAAGTTTATACAAGAGTATTGAATGAATTCTGGAAAATGCCCACAGAGACATTTTCAATGCTCTAGGATGCCTATAAAGAAGGCCTGACAGGTTTTAAGTTCTGCTGTCTATTTGATTCCTGACTTAAAACTTATAAAGTATGTTAAGGGTATTCTTCCCAGGTTTTCCTGCTTGATTTACAGGTGGTACACTTTCAAATTTAAAACTTTTACCTCTGTCTCAAATATTACCCAAACACATGCTTAGATATTTTATGCACAGATACAAGTCAAAGAAATCCACAAAATCTAGATTTTTGAATCTCTTAGTCCCTTTGGTATATTCAGTCTTCATTTTTGTATGCACATGTTGGTGCCAATGCCTTAATTTTCCAGCTTTTGCCCTCTGCTCCAGACACCCTCAAATTCTAATACAAAAGCAAAAGGATCATCTGTGACAAGTCTTACAGAAATTCTTTACTTAATAAAGAAATTATAAAAGAAATAAACCTATTTTAAACAACACTGGTTTTTTTTTTAAAAAAAAAAAAAAAAACTTTATAAAAGAAATAAACCTATTTTAAACAACACTTTAAAAAAAAAAAAACAAAAAAAACTTGGTTACAGAGGATAAAGGAAAAAAATATTTAAAAAATTAAAAAAATCCATTAAATCAATTTCCATGCCATTTTTGATTCCCTCCCCTTGTTCTCCTGGCAGCAGAGAAAACCTGCATGTTTTCTCCACGTTATGAGACACTCAAGTAACAGTCTCTTCTAAGGTCATTCTGAACAGTGTCAACATTTTAAAGTGCATGCGTCTAATAATGAATTGAAAGAAGGCAATCTTAAAAACAGAAATATTCCTTTGTGTTTAGAGACAGATTTGTCTATTTATGTCTTCATTTTTTAAATAAATATGTTTTTATTTGGTAGACTTGAGACAACCAGGAATCATTCTGGTGGAATCAAAGGGTACAACACCTTTTATCTAACAAGAAGTGAAATATAATACAGTGCAAGTGTTCAACAGATTTTTTTTAAATCCTTTCTTTACCCTTCTTATAAAAGGAAAATCCTAATCAATCTATTTCCCCCTATATTCATCAAATCCCAGACACTAATTATATCTCAGGCACAAGCATGGTGCCTTGAATACAGAGCAAGTCTAAAGTGGCAATCAATAGATTGATTATTTAGTAAAGCAAGATACAGATATAGGCACCCTACAGCTGACAAAAGTGTCACCAGTTATATTGATTCTCTAGATTGCTTCCAACAGGTTCTTGTTCATTCTGGCTTCACCTACGACTTTCCATAGTTTTTGTTGCTACAGACAATAAACTCACAAAACATCCCAGCTGGGTCGAGAAAAACAGCCCATGTCCTGTACTCTTCATYCACAGACAGATATTTAGCCTTTTAAAACCTATCCTCAGAGGTTTAACAGAATAACACTGCCCTGTAAATTTACAACTGTGGGTTTTTTTGCATCATGTTAGTACGCAGAGCAAAAATGTTGCACAGGGCTTAAGGTGTTGAACAGCAATGCATAGAAAAAAAATTGAATTCTATTCAATGCATAGAAAAAATAAGCTTCCCACTTAAAGTAACACTGAGACAGCCAGACAGTGACCAACTCAGTTTCTAAATCAATTTCTCCAAAAMCACCTTCACTAAATCTAGAGGAGATAAAAGAAATGAAAACCATGTCTTAACCTCAAGCAGATTTGCAATCTTTATGCATGCAGCAAAATGCTGTGGATAGTTATGACAGCTCTACAAGGACAATCATCAACATTTATCAGTGTGCTGAAATCTGTTAAAAARGAGAGATGCCATTACAGAGGATCAYGAAGTTATCTAAAAGGGACTGCAAATATAGTACTGTTAACCTGGTTAAATTGAGCAAGAATTGTATATTGAGACACTTCAATCTCCTCAGAAGGAGTCACTGACMTGTAAAACTGCAGTACTGGATATCGCACCTTCTGGTGTCCTTTTTCCTTCAGTGATGTGTCCAACAAAACCAGYCAAAATTCAGAAGGCTTTAAAATATTAGTTTGGCATACCACAATCTGTGAAATGCAAACAGTGAATAGGCAAGAAAAAAGGACACACACACACACACCACCTTCATGTCTCCCCCAAGCATCTACTGGTGCACACTAACTCCTGGAACAGCCAGGAGCTGTGAGCTTAACTTGTGCCTCATTTTATATAATTTTTTTTWAATTACCTTAGTACATGCTGAAACCAGTGAAAATGTTGTTGCCATTAGCTGTGGTCACTCTTCCTTATCAAAGATTACTTACTTGATGTAACAAGACTTACAAGAGTAACCAACAGGCTCAGGCCCACATTCTGTTGSAGTGATGTTTGTGAGCCCAACGAGTGAGATTGAGTTAGGGAACAACATCACACATCCTCACATCTGACACAGAGGGAGAATTTCCCTTAACAAAAACAGGGCTCCCTGGGGGCAAGGGGGTTTTTATTCAAGGAGTTTCAGCTGTGTTTTCCTGACTCATGAAGGTTGCAGCTGTGGTAGGAATTCTGCTCCATGCTAGGGTTGGGTGTAATTTGAGTAACAGCTACTGCAAATGTATTGAGCAGAGGAAGGAAAGGAAAAAGTCAAAGGCAAAGGACAGACATCCTTGCCTTGGGCAGCTTCTGATGGGTGGCATTCAAATAAAGCATATGGAAAATTGTAGAACAGTTGTGCAGAGGTTATAAAATGATGCCTGAAATTAAATTTCTCCTCTACTACAAAATGATAGTCCCAAAGAACCCTATTGAGTGCCTTTTCTGAACCTAATGGTAGAAGGCAGCAACTTTTATTCTCTTGGTTAACGTGATCAATGTGTTTAATGCTTCTTAAAGTTTATGAATTGTAGCTGCTCTTGGAGCAATGCCAAACTGGTCAGCGTGGGTGAGCTAAGGGCTGAAGACAGCTAGCTAAGATTTTCACTTAACATTACTTAGTTAAAATAATTATATAGCTCAGCAAAGCTTTAAGATAAAATATTTGATACATCTGAAACAAGACAAAAGTAAATAACACTTGCACCAAGCTCTGGACGACTCCCAAAAGGCTTCTAAATGGCCTTCAGATAGAACTGTGTTATCTCTATTTCTAATTTGCAGGAAGCACCAGTGAGCATCCATTTTCAGGATTTAGTTATCCTGTCAAAGTGAACTGCTCCATGTCTGTGTCTGCTGAATCCCTTGAATTACATTGTAGGTTCAGAAAGTATGTAATGGGCACTTCTCTGTAACATTGTAGAAACTGTGCTGAGGCAAAATTTCTCTTTGTACGTAGAATAATTTCTGATGGGTTCAATGCCCTATACTAAGGTTGAAGCCTCCTAGACCCAAGTAGACTCAACCGGGTCTTGGACTAGGCTAATTTTAATTTAAAAAGGAAATATGTCAAACTTCTCATTTTGGCTAGTATTAACTAAAAACCTTTAATAGAGGCAATCAGATTGCTGTTTCACTAGTTAAGGGAAAATACAAATAATTACTTCTGCATTTCTAGGTATTCTTACTACAAGGTAAATCCCACAACTTTTTAACCACCACTTAAGCAAGCAAGCTCTATCAAACCTGTCCTGTCTACTTTGCATGCCAATTAGGCATCAAATATCAAGGTCATTTGCWTTACAGCTGAAGCTCAGCTGCTTTTGTTGTTGATGAAGGACATGCTGTGTATGGGCTCACACAGCTGCATTAGTCCATTCTGTTAATGCATAAAGTGACTGAGGCCACTACAGTCCAGCAGTCTCTCCTGCCATTCCTGCCACACAAGAGCCTTCCTGTGGAAAGAGATGTCAAAAGTTCTAATGGGCAGTGCCCTCAGTTATAGCCAGAGGAGGTTCAAACAGCACAAGGAAAAGTAACACCTTAGGAATCAAAACCACAAAACAAAYATCAAAACATCTCAGATCTGGTACTACATCTATCTCCTCCAAATCTCATGTGACTTTTCCCTGCTTGGTTCAAGATGGTGGAGTCAGACTAAATGTAACCTTGTTTCTTTTCCTGAAAGATAATTGAAAAATAATTTTTTAAAAAATGTTCAAGTTTTGTTTCAGAAAATCAATTTTCATTTTAGAAGGCTGTATTTATAAGGGAGTATATTATTTGGGTTTGATTTTGTTTGTTGTTGTTTTTTAATCCAGACCTTGTTCTTTACCCATTTGTCACATGGCCATGATCTGATATGTCGAGGACAGAAGCACTTCACAAATTATTCTTACTAATTAGCAAGAAGAAAACACTGCAAAGAAAGTTCTACCTTGAAACATGTAATTCTTTAAACCTAAGAAAAAAAGGTATAGACAGGCAGCAGCGAGGATAAAGCTGATCTTAAAGAAATATTCTAAGACTTCTAGAGTCCTGAAAACATAAAACAATCAGAGATCATAGAATACCAGAAGTACAGATAAAAAACACAGTGCAAAAGCTTAAGCAAAGAGGACGAAGAAAGGTAAAAGATCAAAAACTAAGTCAAGCTCAAAGCAGACACCTAATAGAAAGAATAAGAATTTTAGAGTTTATGTAAGAATTAGTAAATGTTCTTCTGAAGAAATGTTTTGTAACTTTAAGGAAGGTTTGTTCATTTAGTARAAGCCTTTTATATCTTGCTCCATTATTAAGGATTATCAAACGAATTACAGTAAAAGCTGTCTCCCTYTAACTTGAAAAGTTCATCTCCCATAGCATGTCCTTTAAAATTAATACAATTCAAGTCCTTTTGTAAAACTGAAAAAGGCAAGACTGAAAATAATCCTGTATAGCCTCTATTACAGGGTGCATTAAAAAATAAACAGGACATGTTTGTATCTACTTTCTGTCTAACCAACTTAACAGACTCTGTAGGACCTGAACTAACTCTGCTTTGCAATTTTTATTGAAAAAACACTGACAAAAGCTAAAGAAACTAAGAAAACTACACAATAAAACTAGTTGCATACAATAAAAGCATCATGAATTTAACTTCAAAAGCTCTCCCTTGATCTTTTCATTAGAAAATCCCACTCCAGTTTAGGGGCTAATATTGTATTGTCTATCACACCAGTTAGTGAGCTGCAGAATATGAATAGATCATCTTAARTGTGAACCACAGATCTAAGTCCAGTTACTTGGGATGTTATCAAGAGCAAAGCTGAACTTCCAGAGTACTGGGCAGGGTCTCTGCACTCACCAGATAAGACAATAACCTGAACTCCACTTTGTTTTTAATAGCAGCCACTCACTGCTRGAGGAATGGGGACCCATAAGAAGTTTTCAGTTCTGCTGCCTTGCTTTAAACACAGCACCACAAACACGGTGCAGAAACTTGAATTCAACGGTGCATTTCTGTATTATTTATAGAGCCTTTGGCAGAATAATAATCCAAAGCAGCCAGCACACAAAATTCTTCAATAAATGTTAGAATTATCAATATAATGAAGAGCTCAAGATCAGCTGGCACTGCACTTCTCTAATGGGCTATAACACACATTTCAYCAATGACCTACACATCACTCCCACCTCCATATTGTTCAGAAGTCATTTAATGAGSAACTTACACCTACACTAGATCACAGAATGGTTATAATGCTTAGGGAAGTGCAATGTCAAATTTAAGCATTTTGCAATTAAAGTTCCTAGKAAATCACTTGAATTCCAAAAATCTCTCAAAACATCTTTCCTGCCATTCTCAAAGGAGCACTGACACATTTAACATTAGCCAGCAAATAAAAAAAAAATTATAAAGCTAAAGCAAGACAGTGSAGGAAAAAGTCAGGGTTATGTAGATAGAAGCACAGAAGACTGCTTGAAAGCTGTTCATACTTAAGGCTTGTTCACACCCAAAATTACTGCAAATGCTTGTTAAGAGCTTGAGAAAGATAGGTTAACTCTCTCATTTAAGTTCTTATTGAAAGAATGCAACAGAAAGAAGCCAAATGCCCCAAATAATAGTCCATTACCATAATCACAAAGCACTTTCATCCATGATCTTCTGAACTGTAAACTTAAAAGCACAAGCACTGTTTGAGGGCACCATCTTATGCCCCAAACCAGGCAGATTTTGTTGCTGAACTAAAGGTAGTTTTTCTGTGACAAAAAGACAAAAAAAAAGTGTTGCTTGCCACCAAGTTGCACAGTGGTTTCTAAATTATTTTCTTGGGACAACCACACACACACACMCCCCTCCCAAAACRAAACAAAATAAAAATCCAAACATCATCCAGAACACAGTCAGAACTCTAAAAAGACAGTAGAGCTCCATCAAGAATTATAAAATTCCAGCTCAGCCAGCAATGTACATGTAGGATGAGGTTCTGCTGTCAGATTTACAAGCAAGGGGAAGAACAGGAGAGTGCTGGCTGCTGCCTTCACAAGGCTTATATGCCTCTTCATTGCAGGTCCCCTCCAAAAAGGTATCCAGCATGGCCCAGAAATCAATTTATAGAAATACTCGAGCCTGTACTGTTAAATGACTGTGTGAAATGAGAGAGGAACTAGGCTATGGCTATGCCCATATCCTATGTGTTTAGCCTAGGGAAGAAAGGGGGTTTGGGGTGTTTCAGGAATGTTTGAATACTTGCTAAAGCAAAAGTTACTGCTGAAAATATCTTGTTTGAAAATGCAGTAGCAGCTGTGTGTTCTACATCACAGTGAAACCTAATGATATTTTAAATGCAATCCATAATCCCCACAAGTAACAGAGCTCTCTAAATTAAAAGCTTGAGCACTTGTCTCRGCCAGGAGCATGTGCACGACTGGCGACTGAGGCTGCTATGGTGTGCACGTGCACACACACACACACATTGGGATGGTGGGGAAAAAGAACTCATAATTGGGTCCTACTGATTCAGTGTATGAACTTTTCCAACATTGAGCAAGATCTCCACAGGAGATACTCACCACAGAGCCAGATCTGTGGACTTCTGCACCACAAAAGTAGTGGTTCTTTGCTGCTTAACAGAACTCAGGGAGATTAAAAYAAAATGCTTCCTCTCTACATGGTTCTTTTAACAAATTGAGGATTTTGCATGGGAGAATAGACAGTTACACCATTTATTTTCTCCTTTTATTCCTTTTGGTAAATCAATAGAATTATTTTAATATTAAAAAACTGTTCTACTTGTGAAAGCTATGAGTATACCTGCTGTAGACAGCAACTTCTGAGAAATTAACATATACAATTRGTAAACAAGCTATTAGTTGAATATACTCTTCCCTTACAAAAGAAGAGATTGTCTTATTTTTTTCCTCATACTTACTTGCCACAGCAGCATGTCAAGAAAGACTCTTCACAACAGAGTCAAGAAAGCTYCCCTTGAAGAATTTAGTAAGGAACACAATGTGCCAGATTTCACATGAGAATTTACACGGCATATAAAGCTGCAGAAGATGCACTGCACCAACCCTTCTTTGAGCAGGGACATCCCCTGGGAATACTCCAGTGTCTCCAAGGGGAGAAGGCGTGTAAAGCACAGCCAGCCTGAYCAGAGGGATTCAAAGATTTTGCCTCCCTCAGAATGAGCAAGAACCCTCCCTCTTGTCACCTGCAACTACAGCACCATCTTTGTAGGGCACTACAACAATGGAGGGGGTCTGACTGAGCCAGCAGATGGTGGCTTACTGAAATAACTAACTTACCATACTGAGCCAAGCAGCATTTATCACACATGCACTATGATAATGGAAGAGACTTGTTCTACCTGAACTGATGCATCAGCAACGATACTGGATCTCTAAGAATTATCAGAAAACACATTACCCCAGAAATTACCACATACTTTTAAGCAGAAGGCAGAAAACTGAACACGTGGAAAATAAAGCATGATAATTCCCAACCAACCTAATAGCAGTCTTATACCATTCAGAGTTTGTGCACTAATTAAACTATAGTGAAGGGAAATAATAATAGTATAGGAAATTAAATGCTAGGAGAGATTTCAGAATTGACTGTTTYATTGCAAAATTCTTTGTCAYGTGAACAATCCCAACCAAAATCACWGYGCTGAACAACTACAAGGAATTGAAATTGCTACATAAAGTTAGGTGATAACATATTTTGATCACAATTGTGAGAATAGTGTCTGATCTAGTCTAGCAGATGAGATGGCAGCTACAGCTGGCATGCTAACAGCTCATTCTGATCCCTGGGATTCTAGGACTAAAATGGAACAGCTTCCCTGCCACCTCTTACACCATCCTGGAAGACTGGATGTCTTCTAGAAGCACAAAGACAGCAGCACACCTACTTCTTGGTACAATCCTTCCTGGAACTCATCTTGGGGCAGCACAAGTTTTCTCTACTCACAAAACAAACCTGTGTCTTCAAGAACTCGCTGCTCATTCCCTATGATTTGATCTGCATTAAACAGCAATCTCAGATTCGAAGGATGTTGCTGCTCTACAAGTTCTGTGTATTTGGAAAGAAAACTTGATAAAACAAAGCAAATATCGGTTGCTTTTCTTTTCTGTTACGAAAAATTATTAATTGCTCAGTCTCACTATACAGGAGTTTACACTATGTCCATCCTTGTCAGTCTTAACCAATGTTAACTGTCCCAATACAGGAGACATTATGAAAAAAGTGAAACATTAATTCAAAAATGTTTTTTGACAAATAAAAAGAAACAGCTCTCCTACTTTTATGACAGTACACCAAATACAACATCTACATTTATACTTAATTTGTATGTATTACTTAAAAAACAAAAGTGCTTGCAAGGAGTAGGATTTCTCTTTAAAAGTTTGCATTAAAAACAGAGAGAAGATTATGAAGTGAAGAATTACATGGAACCCATATCAGCAGCAGAGTTTACAATCAACTAAATTAGCCTGAATTTAATTCAGGCACTGTGAWAATAAAACAATCTACCTGCTCAGCTACCATGAGAATGATACTAATGGAATTACCTAGACAATCTGGACACATAAAATGTATTTCAGAGGCTGTTTCACAGTGAGGTCACCCAGTACTAAAGCCTGATGAACTAATTTTGCTAAGAGATTTCAGCACTCTASTTTACAGAAGATTGTGTCACATGAGGAAAATCTCCTGGGAAACTTGGCCCTAGGAAAGAGAATGTCAGTAAGTGAGGATTGCTAAAGTGCACAACAGGAAGCTCAAGGCACCAYGCTGGCAGCATAAACAGTTAGCAAAGCATACATAGTACAAACCATATTAAAAGACCTAAAAGTTGCATCATGATGGCCAGTAGATAGTTTTAACATGGTAACCCTCAAATCACAAAGGCAGGCTAASGTGCTACCTCAGCCTTCCTCGGTAGTTGTAGAAATCCAGATGGCTCTGGTGGTAAGCACTACAAATGGGACCGTCTGAAGGGTTTTCAGAATGGTTTCAGGAAGTCAATATGCAAAACAAAAAAGGAAGAAAGCAAGCAAGATAATACACAAACCCCACCAGTTTGCTTTAGTTGTTAGAGGACATTTTTTAAGTCACAAGGGAAAAAAAATAGAAAAGCTGTAGGAAATAACTTTAAAAAAAAAGTCTGACAGAATCAGGGGACGCCTGTAACTAATGAGAAAATGTAGGCAAGCTAGAGAGGAAGAGCAGGTCAGAAATGCCAGATAAGATGGAAGAACTGTATGATGTGACAGTGGAGGCCCTGGAGACAACAGACAAAGACAGAAAAAGGAGAGAAAGAGACAGTGCTCAAGAGATGGTGCCGAGAGAGAGAAAAGAGCAGGTTTTCTAGCAGAGAGAGGGAGGGGAAAAAAATCTGAGGACCCAGGGAGAGCCAGCATATAAGAACCCAAAACTGTTTGCCAAGCCTATTTACACTGATTTAGTCATGCAGAGTTGACAGATCTCAAACTAGGAGCATGGAGGGGAGGGAACAGGGAACATAAGAATGGGCAAGAAAGGTAGATTGGAGATTGCTTAAGTTTTTGAAAGAGCTTTTGCTACAGCAGTTTAAAAGAAAGGTGGCCACCATATGCAGCAGAGATCTTGTGAAGGATGAAAGGAAGAAAGAGCGAAGCTGCAGATCATGCTGATGCCAAACAGACAATGAGCATTGAGAAAGCAGCTCGGAAAAACTAGAGAAAACATTAAATCCAAAAGAGTGGGATAAGAAAGGCCACCCAAGAACATAAGGAATCAAAGTACTAAAGAACAGCAGATTAGAAGATAGAAAAGAGACTGTAGATCAGTGACCAGACACAGAGAAATCTCGTTTTATAAACTATGTAGCCTGAARGGCAAACAGGCAATACAGAACCAGGAAAAAAAATATAATACTGTACAAGAAGGAATCAAACTACCATTAAGAATGTCTATGAAACAGTCCTGCCATAMGTTCCAATGGAAATTAATTAAAAAGTTATTCTAAAAAGGAGTCAAGGCTATCATAAGGAAAAGGAAAGCAATATTTAGTTCACTGTCCACATATAAATTTATTTTTAATGGGGAAACATCATAATTTCATCTTGTCTTCTGGACTTCAAACACTCTTAACTTTAACAAAACTATGTTAGAGTAAGGAAACAAGCAGGACCACTTTAAAAAAAAAAGGCTAAGGCAACAGCTGTAATGTGAATTTAGATGAGTCTTGAGAATCTGAAGAAGAGAGGATTAGGAATCTAAGGACTACTGCACAGCTGGTTTCATTGAAAATGTTACCACCTCATACATAACAAAAGCATTGTTATCATAACTCTGCAAGAAGGGGGAAAAATCAAAAGACTCAAGACAGAGGAAGGGTCACATTTGAGCAACAAGTGTTTACAGAATTTAAGCAGTAACTACAAAGAAGTGCTTTTGATAGAACTCAAAAGCCTCAAAGTGGAGCAATTCCACCACCCTTGCTGTTACAGGGAGCATCACAAACTGTCCATTATGAGAGAGAATTCCATGGTGTGAGCAAGGTCCCGCTGTCAGACCGCTCCTGAATCATGAGGTTTATGCCCCCAAATAATGTGAAATATTGATTCCTTTGTAATTTAAAAATAAGTCACTTAAATGACAAACATATGAGCATTCAGAAAAGGGTTTAAAAACCTGATGCTGGTAACAGCTACAGATCTGTGCTGCTAAAGCCCTCTGTGTGTGATGCAATGGGTCTCACGAAGGGAGCAAGAAAAAGCAGCTGAAGGTCTGGATTCTGTCACCCAAACGAGYTGAGTGAAGAAACACAGCTCATCTTCCTCACCCAGTCCTATATTGGTGAAGATTTCATCCTGATAGAAACCAGGAGAGTTTCGTAACATCTGTTTAACAAGAAGTGCAGTGCATTTGAAAAAAAAAAAAAAAGGTAATCTAATCACCCATTGGACTGCTGGTTTTGTAAATATGTAATTGCTTGTTTATCTTCTTATACAAAATGACACACAACCAAGAGCTAATTCTACCTCAAACTTKTTTCTATGAAACTGGTTTCCACAAAGACCCTAATGCAGACACCATGAACTGTGTGTGCACCATTAAATRTGGATGAATTCATCCTAACATGTTTCATATGTTCAGTTGCCTCAGGGGTGCCAAAAGACTTCCTATTATAATCAATCCAGTGTAACTGCAGGCTATCACCAAAGGGATGGTTCTGCTCCCACATATTCCTTCCACAATCCACAAGTGCCAGTAGATTTCCAGCCCCTGCCTCACATGGGCTGTGGACACCATGCAGTCACWATGTGACTCAGTTCATGCACCACAGAAGACTCTACTTCTGTTTAACTCTGAAGCTGACAACTTTCCATCAGACGAGCTTCCTGAACCAGGTCCTCCCTGCAGCCACACCATCACTAGAGTTTTGCTTTCTACTCTAAAGCAAGCACACTTACGTGTACTGCATGAATAACGTGGTGTTGTGTAGTGACTAGTGAGGCTTGCTTTTATTCCCTAGTTAGAAAAGGACAAAAAATTATTTACATTTCCATGCTGTCTTATGAGCAGCATGTACAGCCTAGACCAAGTGTTCCTACCACTGTTGTCACATGAAGTGAGAAAACTCATCTTTTCCTTATAATATGAATTTAGGAACCTTGCAGAAGATTGTTGAGTGCTGTGAAGGCCTGTCCAGAGATGAGCAGAATTACCTGTCCAGAATTACCTGTCCAGAATTACCTCAGAGATGCAGTGAAAGACCAATGACAAAATGCAAGCTACCCACAAACCAGAATCCAAACCTCTGCAAAGAGCAGAACCAGCATGCAAGAGACACAGCTGGACACCACACTAAGATCTAGCTGTCCCTTGCAGGAAAGGAATATATCTGTGCACTAGGAAGTCACACTGCAAGCCTGTGCACATCCTCAGTCTGCATTGCCATTTGCACACAGGAGCATATTTGGGTTCAAAAAATGCTGCCTCTTTTGAAAGGCTGTTTTGTGTCACTGCAAACATCTGCTGCATATATTACTCCCTGTAGGAATAAGCCTCCTACAAGAACCTAAAATCACTGGATGAGCCAGAATAACTCCCTTATCTCCTTCCTACTTTAGGGCAGTGGGGTTCACATGGAACCAGCCTGGGGCTCAGGGGTGGCCTCAGCATGAATATAGGTTTTATACAGATTTACGTACACACAAACAYAGGCACATTAGGACCTGCTTTTAATACTTAACTGCCAAAATCCCATAAACATTGTCCCTCTGCTGACCATGAGAGCTTCTACAAACTCTACCTCAAAAGATGTGTCTTGGCCATATTAAGAGGTCTCCTCTCCATGTTCATTTTCCTTAACCAGTGTTTATAACATAAATCCTTCCTTCTGTCCAAAGTAAATCTCTTATTCTCATTCTGACAGACCCCTGTTTTTTCCTATGGTAACCTTCAGCTTTCTTCTCCCAGTACACATCAGCATCACCCATGTTTTTCTCTATTTTCTCCTACATCCACACTAGTTATTAAGGCAACCTAACCCTTCTCAARACCATCCAGCAGATTTATTTTATTGATTCCTCATCTCACCTCCCCCTGTCTACCTCTGTATCTCTGACACTTTCTGACTCTTTTTTTTCTAGATATACCACTATTATTTTCAGCTCACTAACCTAAAAATCAGACTACTTGTACTCCATCCACAAGCTTTCCTTTTTTTGCTGTGCTTCATTTACTGCTTCATTTACTCCCTAACAATGCAGATGTCTGCCCTGCAAACTTTCTTGATTTCATTCAACATTTAAAATTTTGCAAAATATGCTCAGAACCATCCTGCATGAACTACAGGAACATAACCAACTTTTTAAGATAATTTCTGATTCCAGGTTCAGCAATCTCAGTCCCTGTTCACCCTACCTCTGGCCCTACCAAGCTATCCCTTACCGCTCTCTTTCAAACCTTTTCCACTCCTGGCTTATGCCTCTCCTAAGCCAAGAACTYCCACCTTCATCCTTCAAACCCCTCCTCTGCATTTGTGCCATTCTGAATTCACAGAGAACCATCTTTCTCTTTCACACAGTTGACATTTACAGCATCTACTCTAATATTGAAGTATTTGATGCCAGARCTTCATCTTGGAAAGTGCTTTTCCACATAACAACTGTTCAAAAGTGAAAATAAAAGCTACATTTTTTGTTTTTATGTTAAAACTTATTGGTTCTTAATATACAGAGCAACTACAGCATACACGTGAGGCGAGTGTGGTCTCCTCAGACAAAGTTCCAGAGTCAGGGTGAACTTGTCCTGATGCTAACCTGGAATTCCCAACCTGATAGCCTGCCATGCCCGCTGTCCCCCAGCACCCAGGGAGCTGGATTTGGCTCCTCCAATTGATTCCATTATTCACACACAGGTAAATCAATAGAATCAGTAAGTACCTTATATTTACCCTTCATGCTTGGGGCCACTGAGCACTATGTCCATCCTACACATAACTTTTTATTCACAAGCTTTAAATACTCATGGACTTGGAATAACTTTTTTTCTGTTACAGGCTGAAAACTCCTACTTTATTTCAATGGCATGGCCCTCAGCTGTCATCACAGGAAAACTGATCATTAATAGTCCCTAACTCAAACAGCACTTTTTATCTYCTGCAAATATTAATTCATTTATTTGTGGATGCCAGAGAAATCTGGGATTCCTAAGATTGTATTTTCACCTTTTCCCAAAGCTGTAGGTTTCAAAAAAAAAGGTCACCCGGAGCATCCATGCTCTCCACTGTGCAGACTGCACTGTCTGCCCTGCCTYGTTATTGTAAGGCTCCCTCAATTCCTATGGATATCTGTAATTCTGTTCTCCATTAGTTTAAACAACTGCCATACCTTCCAGTGTAATCAGCATCACTGCAGCCTCCACTTTCTTTCTTGAATTTCTCAGTCYCATTAATCTGAAAACAGATGAGAAACAGAGTTAATACTGACACTGGGAGCATCATATTAAAGATGTCTTTGGTCTCCATTTGCTTATTGAAACAAGTGACAGCTTGGTTAGACCTTACTGGTCACCTTCTCAGATCATCTTTTAATGATCCAGCACCAAATTCATTCTACTCGACAATTTTATTTGCCCTGAGACGCTGATCAGTCAGCAGGMAAACCAGACCAGCACTCCCTGGTGTGCTGTGGGAGTACAGGCAGTACAAGTAATTTTATAGAAGCCTGTGCAGATGTGGCAGTGGTGGTCCAGCCCCAATGCTTGTCTCTGTTCCCTGTGTGGAACAAATTTCTGATAAAAGAATGAAATATATAGACATAAAAATATTGACTTGAATTTGATCTGTTTTGGATAAAATCATTGAGACCTTGGGCTGGGGTCCCAGCAGTCTGCACACCAGCCCTCTGAGCTGAGGGGGCTCTGTAAGAAGCAGGTTGTTTCCCATTCTCCTTCTAGGCCATTCACTATTCCTTTGATTAGCTTGCCTTCATCCCTCGGGGCCCTGCATTTMTTCCCTGTACATAATGTGCCTTACGTTGTATTACTCTTAGCTCAGTTTTCAGAGTGCTGTAAAACACATTTTTYACTCTGGGCTGGTCCAATATGAACTCATTTACTTCAGATCTCTTTTTGTTCCCCTGATCATTGAAAATAAAATATCACAAGTAACCTAATATTTTTTGGCTTCATCCAAATCTTCAAAAGCTGTGAAAGAAAATCCTAATATCATGGAGATGGGTGAGAATTACACCCCAAGCACCCACAGAAATCAAATGTATGATTACGTCCTTTGCAGTTCTGAGCTCCAAATTAGCCTGTCAGGTTTGCATGTAGTGCTTCTGCTGACTTCAGTGGGAATTGCACATATGAAACTAACAGAATAATCAGGCCCTGAAAATTTGAGCTTGTGTCCCCAAGCATAGCTGCTACATTTTTAACTGATTCAGTGTGAGCTGCATCTGTGACCCCAGAGCAACAGCAACAGCTGGGAGTATGTGCTGGCACCCAGAAAGCTAGTGCTGCCTTTCCACATGGGATATGCTGCACTCTCCAACCTGCCCTGCTTGTATTTAAAGCACAAACTTAGCTGTAATATAAAGGAAGTCTTTCTGTTACCATGACATTGARCAAGAAAATAAACATTACGCTCCCTAGAAAATGAAAAAGATGGTATCAGAGCATTTTAGCAAGTCTAATGGCAGAAGGAGGAGCCATCACAGCACATTATAGAAGACAAATGAAAATGTTGATTTTGATAGTTTGAAATAAGAGAAGAAAATATTTTAAAAATCTGCATACAGAAAATTACACACTTCAGATACTCTTTGATCCAGCCAAGTATTAGAAAAGCACTATTTTTATTTTCATTGTAATCTTGTTTTTGAAAGGCTGCCTCATTTTTTYATGAATTCCCTAACTAAATTATTAGGATTTAGTTTACTAACTAAATTAGTAGGATTAGAYGTAAAACCCACTAGGTACTTCCTAGAGATGAAGAAATTAGATTACTTAAGTAAAACAAAAAAAAATCCTGAACAAAACCAGAAACAAATGTAAAGCACTAGGAGTTTTAGCTATTATCTACAAGATATTGCATTATTCCTGAGAGAAATATGTACTCAAGTATTTCATACCTGATACTGATGGTTCAGCATGCCAATTCTTCAAATTCAGGCTGACTAGCCACTTAGGAAAGCAAAAGGTTGTGTAGATTACCGCATCTAAAAAGGAAGGGTACATAAACAGTTAGCACTGYACAATCACACAGAAGCTGGCACAAAGAAAATACAACAGATCATCTAAACAAAAATAAAATAATAACAGTATTTCAGTTGTATACTTTAAATCAAGCTTCCAGGATACATATCTTGGAGCCTTTTTTGTTAAAGTAGACAAAGTTGTCTATTTAATACTCAAATTCCAATCTTTATTTCTGTACTTGAAGTTCTTTTTTTAACAGATGGTAGAGAACTTCCAATGACAACTCAGTAGAAATCACTTCATTCAACAGATACAGGAATTACACTGAGTGGTGGGGTCAAAAATGTTGCACCATTTATGTGCATCTCTCTTTAGGACAGCAGTGAAATCCTAATTCAAAATGTGCACCTTTAAGGAAGTGACCTTGCACTGGGATATTATTCAAATACATCATGCATGTAAGTCCCTTTTCATACTGTTTTAATTTTGACTTAAATAAGATGCCTTCCTAAAAAAAAAAAAAAAAAAAAAAAAAAAAAAAAGTGAAAATATTTTCTTCCTTTCAGTTTGCAGTACATGTGTAGTACTGATGTGTTGGCCTGTGTGTTATGTTACACTTGGCACAGACGTGGGGGCTTCTTTGCCCCCCTTTGACAAAAGAACAAACCTCCCTGCCACAGACCAGAGCCAGGCAYGGTATTTTCAGCAAGTCCATTACCCACTTGCTCTGCCCAGTTCAATGAAGTAAAATCAGGACCACCCAACTTAATGTTAATAATTTATTTCATGAAGTTGTCCATTTTAGAGCTGAATTAGTGAAATGCAAGTGAACTGAGCCAAARGCTCGGACTGGGCTGCCATTTTGACATTCTCATCAGGGAAATGATGCTGTAAACACCCATACTTGATTCACATGCATGGTCTCTTGGTTGCCTACAGTAATGCCCATCTGTTCAGATGGCATCATGCCCACTCAAGTTGCTCAAGGGAATACATGCTGGGCAGTGATTGGCTTAGGTAAGTATTTTTCAAACTGGGTCGGTGTCGACCTCCTTTTGGGAAGGCCCAAGAGGAAAAGGAAACAAAAAGAATTTTCATTTTTTATTTTAATGGATTGTTTTCATTTAACATTCAGCAAAAACACTGTCATCTATAAAACATTCAGTAGATGGTTTTGCTAATTCCTTGGTACCTGTCACCCCAGCAAGGAAACATAAATTCAACTATATTCTCATTTTTTAAATAAATGAGTTTAACCTGTTATAAAGTCACAGTCCATGTAACATTAAGACCATCTCATCTGCAGAAAAGGAACCTGTCTCAGCAGGCATTGTCACATTCTGACAATTGAACTAATTTCTTCTCTTGAACATTGGTCAACACTCAAAAATGAATTCATAGTTATTATAGCTTGAATTTTGTGGGCAGGGGAGCAACACTATTTCCAAAACTATAAGCCAGATCAAATCTATGTTATTATACAAATATGCAATTCCCATATACACAAATACAATAAACACAAAAATGCAAAAAGATACAGACGAATGATGTGCAGTATCATGAAACGATTAACCCCTTTTGGTTCCCAAATTGGAATAATTTTCAAATACAGCCTTTTACTTCTCCAAAGCCAAAGAAGTAAAGTGAAGCTTTAGTGAAGTGCATTGTATAGTGAAGCCATTGTCTGACACTTCGCTTTATCAAACAAAAAGGCGGGGGGGAAACATGTCA
>NW_026623486.1:140021-159047 GCF_030028575.1 Malurus melanocephalus | reverse complement strand
AAAAAAAAAAGATGAAAATAATCCAGCTCCTTTTCATTTGGGAGACAAAAGCCTTTCAATGCTGCGTCCATGCGCTCTTGACTACTGTTTTGACACTGTGTCAAGATGCTCCCGCTCTGCTCCAGGTCTCAGATCACAGTTGGAGTGTCTTGATACAGTGTTGAATCAGTAGTGTCAGCAAGTCTCAGAGCAGAGTCAAAGAGCCTCAATGTAGCCTCTGAGCAGGTAGAGTCAGAGAGACCTTTCCCCTAAACTGAAGTAGGCAGAGGGTGCTCTTCTTTTTTTTAATTTTTAATTGTTTGTTTTAACACATTTCGACCCAGCTGCACCAGGCTCATGCTTCTAATTAATAGCTTTTCTTGCAGTAAGGGATCAGAGCTAACTCTCCCAACCCTGAAGAGCTGTTAAAAAGCAGCATGGCATAATGTTAATATTTTCTTGAAAGAGCAAGCCTAGGCACAGGAACGGAGGCTCTGGGCTTCCTGGGAGCAGCTGGCACCATGGAGGAAGTTTGCTGAGAGGCCCAGAGCCTGCTTTGGCAGSGCCCTGTTCTGCCGTGGGGTAGCCCGGCTGTGCTACTGATCCACCATCTTCTACTTCTGGAGACCCAGATGGAAACATGATGTTCTCTGCCTCTATCTGCAGGCCAGAGCTTCTCCAACATCCATGGCAGCCTTCTCAGCAATATAAACAGGGGCACAATTTTCCCCATTATTTTGTAAAATAATAATTATTAAAAAAAAAGCATTTTTAAGATTAAACATGCGAAGGATTTCTGGGCTTCCTCCTAGGAATGGAAGCAAAAGTGCACAGATCCCCTGACTGCAAACACTGCTGCCTGAATTACCTGTCTGGGAAGACCAAGCCCCAGCTAAGCCCACAGTCTCTGAAGCATTGACTGCCAAGRGCTGTACCAGGCATCACGCTTTAGGACGAGATGGATGCCAGTCCCTAAAAAGGCATTTGAGAAGCAATGAAAAAACACCTGGGTTTAAAAAGAGAATAACCAGACTTAAGAGGCTGGATTAGAAAATGTAAATAGGTCAAAGCCACTTTTCCTGTAGCTTTACATCTGAATATGTAATCCAGTCAATTTGGTAYGCTACCCCAGGGGGCACACAGATCAATGTATATAATTTAGGTCAAATGACCACTACAGAGTGAGATGCATGCATTCTTCTCACAATTGAGCCAAATTTATCCCTRATATAAATGCAGTGATTTCACAGAACTTTTAGTATGGACATATTTACTCATTTATATGTCCTGTAACTCTAGTAACTTGTTGCTTATGTGCACCACCATATGCAAGGATGTCTCAAATTTCTCATTAGTTTCTTCTTTCTTCTGATTATTGCACTGTTCTTTACATAAAACATTATCAAATTAGAGGTAAAAATTTAGACAACAAATCAATGAAAGCTCAAGACCGAAGCTAAAAAAAAATTTCCAAGTCATGTGTTTCAAATTCTGATTTTGAAAATGGTGTAACAAAATGGCAGTAGAGTCAAGGTAGCAGGAAATACAGCAAAAGGAGAGGTGGGRACAAGGTCTTACCTCCCCACCAAAAGATGAAGCCAGTATTTGTATGTGCCTTGAGATCCTTGGAGGAAGGCATTATTTAAGGTGCAAAGTATTTCAGTGGGAAACAAACAAAGCACACTGACTGCCCTGTTGACTTTTTTGCAGGCACTTACACAGCRAGTGGGAGTTGGGGGTTCCTTCTCCTGTGTCCAGTCTGGCCCTGGGGGCTGTCACACCMTCCTGGCTGCAGAGGAGCTTCTGACCCATCCTGACCATTTGCTTTCACCCACGGCAATGGGGTACAGCTGCCCCAGCTCCCTCCTAGCTGTCTCTGGAGGTAAAAGAAAAATTAAAGATTGTATCATCTAGGCACAAATTAAAATCTTTACTGGGAGAAACCTGGTAGAAAGTCTCAGAAGAGAATGAATTATGTATTTGAACACTTAAGATTTCCTTGCCTTTATTACAGCATGGGGTCTGAACTCTGCTTTCTTCCCTGCACTTTATTACATGGTTAGAAGTCCCGCAGTAGGAAACTTGCAGTTTGAATTTTGAAGCACCTATAGTGTCATACTTTTTATTTTAATATTTGTCACCAACAGTGCCGACAGATAAAAAGTGCTGGCTCCCCACAGCATGATATGCGGGATTTTCAATAGAGCTACACAATTGCTTTTGCTAAGTGCTTGCGGGGCTCACAGTGCCAAATCCCGCAAATTGCTGCATTCAGGCCACTTTGCAGTGCTGTGCTAAGGCAAGTGATATTAAAAGTTAGTTGGGACGTATGCCTAAATGGCTGATTTTTTTTTAAGTCCTAAGCAATTGTCTGAAGACATTTCTGTAACACAATTCAATAATTGTTGCACTTACAAGATGGTCAACATTTTTTGTATCATTTGTATCACTTTATTCTTTGTTTTGCATACCGTTTTAGAAGAAAAGAAATCCTTTTTCCAGCCCCAAAATTTGCTGGCCAAGGAAGTCCCAGAAGCAATGTCACCAATCGTGGCAGCATTCTATTTATGGATTACTACTTCCTCTTCTTCTCCCTTATTGCCTTTAATTTGTTTTTACCCTTAATTTATGAGTATATTGTTGTTCATATCCCAGCCCCCGGTCAGTATTATGGTGTAAATWATTTCATGTGCACAGCAATGTTAAATGTATAATAGTTACACCTGAGGTGTCAGGGGAGAATTTTGTATCTCCTGYCTTATTCACAGGTCAATTAAAAAGCTGATTAAACCCAAAAAGTCTATGATGATAATTGTTGGAAATAGACTGGGATGATAATTGGTTTAATGACTGCTAAAGGAGTCATTGGGATGTGTGTCTCTCAAGGACCCTGAATGGCACTTTAAGAGCTAGATTCATCCTGGGTGTTGGTTGTTGACTTTAATGGTATTACTCAAAAATCTGATTTGGATCAACTTGCAGAATATTGCAGACAAGACAAATAATTTTTAAAGGATGTCTCTGCTGAGCTTTGGTGTCTCACTTGAACTACCCTATTCAATGTCAACTCCTCCAGTAAAAATTCTCCTGTACAGCTTGAAGTAGCTCTATAAGGTGAGAATTCACTGAAGGTTTTATGTTTTTATACATTTTTTTTTTCTAGCTTAGCAGGAAACAAATTCTATATAATAACTAGAAAATGTAGGCCGAGACCATCCTCTGCGCAGGAAATTTCACTCAGAGGGTTGGACACCCAGTGAGGTCCTATTCACAGACGTCTCTTTGTATTTTTCTGCCTGGAACCAAAGAAGGGGATTCATGCCAAAACCCTGCAGGATATGGAAATCTATCGGCTGTTCTGTGCTTCTGCATGTCTTTCAAAGTGGCTTCTGATTTGGGGAGCCCTAAATTAAGATCCATGGGGTTGGGGGGAGGGGGGATGGGTCTTTTTTTTTTTTTTTTTTTTTGTAATAAGGACTCAAAACCTTCAATTCAAATAGCAGTCAGAAATATTCAGTACCTTTGAAAAACCCCTGACATTTCATTCCTCATACTGAAGACCCAGAACAGCAAAAATTTAAACCAAACGTATTTCTCCAGGTTAGTCAGTATTAGAGAATAGTGCAGAAGTGAAAAACCCCTTGCTGCTGGTTCTCAGTCTACTTGCACTGCATAGGCTTGAAAAGGTTATAAGGTTATAAATCTTTCAGTGAAAACAATTCCTGCTTCATGCCATCAACATTTCCTAGAGACATCTGTGTAGGGTATCTCTAGAGGAGGCTCCCATTACTAGGCCTATGCAGAAGAATAATGAGGAACTTACATCCGGTTTGAAAGACATTAATGAGTCTCTCTTGGATACAAAATATTTGTTCAACACCCTTATGGGCAGAGTAGCACAGAGCTGAGCTGGGGAGCTGTGCCTAAGTAACATGAACTGATAGGTCTCAGAACAGGAACCACTCACAGCTCTGCAGAAAAAGTTGGTTTTTCAGGCCCAGTTTAGAGCTCTGATGCTTACATGTGTCCGCAAAGACTGAATGTATATTTTTCCAGCACCTACTTCTTCTCTGTTCCAGTGGGATTTCACATGCCATGGGGGTATTCTGGATTCCTCAATGGTTCTCCTTTAATTTTTTGTTTCTATTCTCAGTAACATTTGGAGAAAAAATAGATGAACAAACCAAAACAAACCACAAAGAGCTAAAGATGTTTACCCTTTTTTCTTCCCTCCTTCCTCCCCACTTCTCTCTCACACACAAAAAATGCTTCAGGATTTGGGGATCAGCTTGTTTGAGTTTTTTGTTCTGCCAGAGCTCGGTGCATTGTTGAGCTAATGATACACAGTTGAATTATCCAGTATTGCCTAGTTATCCAGATTACAGAGGGCTCTGATCCTAGTGTGCCTGACATGTGTGAGCATTTAACTCCTTGAAGTCACGGGAAATGGTTGTGTACATATTTGTAATGCAACGCAAAAAAAGATGCACTTTTCTGGCAGTTTCCAGAAAGGAAATGAGGTTGGTGCTCACTTTGCTGTAATGTATAAAGAACAGGAATTACTCTGTGAGATGAAAAATGGGAGGTAGGGATGACTCTGGACATAACTGACATTTTATGCTTATTAGAGTGCTAAAGCCCTCAGTAAAGAGAAGGGGCATTGGCATTCCTGTTTGCTAGGAACACATCTCACACAGCAGAGGTCACTTCCCTTCCCAGGTGGGACGCCAGGTATATCAGCTTTGTCTTTTCTTAGGTCTTCACAAGCACAGGACTCCACATTCCTTATGTGCCTCTGCCCTTTGTCAGACACTCCTCAAGCCACAGCAGATTCTCCAGAGTCAGACTTACTCCTACTACATAGTTGCTGTGCGAGCACTGACAAACCAACAACCTGGGCAGTGCAGGTGCCAGTGCTGAGGGAGGGGAATGCACAAAAAGGAAAAAAGAGACATCCGAAATTTGCAAACAATAACCCAGTTAGAGAGGGAGCAGATGAGAAGCATACACAGCAGTGTYATCACCAAAACTCTGGGTTTATCCAGGAGCGGAACAGGTGGTACAAACCTACAGCAGAAATCATGGACACGGCTTCACTCTGCAGAGAGCTTTCCTGACCCTGTGCTTGCACCCACATCCCCGCTCAGCTTCAGCACTGAAAGCAAAGTGAAAGATGAGATTTTAGTTAAGACTACTGTTCTTGGCAGCATCACAAACATTATCAGGCCACTTAGGGAGAGAGAGGCAAAACTACGTAAGCTCATGCATTGCATCCACTGGCTCTGCCACAGTCAGCTGTTGCCCACCTTTTCCTTTAAGACTATCCACCTTTTTTTTTGCACTGTGTATGTATGARATCACATTCTGACTTCAATCAAGGTTTTATCTTCCAGGTTTCAGTGTTTAAGCATTTGAGTAYATACCGTAACATAACATATAATGACACTGCGTATCTATTGGGAATTATGCCACAGTTGATCAACTCTTAAGCCATAAGACCCTCATGAAGACAAAGGTTTCTGGGTCCTACCTTGGGTGAAACTCCGTCTTTCTAATTAGCAGCCCAAATTGYTCCTCCTACCTAGGCTAATGGAAGCTCTTGACCATTTAGCACCATTACAGGAGCATTAGCTGAGCTCATTTGCACACTTCCTTAACCCTCTCTCCATCACAGGCATACACTGAGATACCTTGCAAATAAACTAGGAAATGTATAGAAGCAGCAGTATCTTTTGCAAATGGCATCTGTATTTTATAGCTTTCATGCATAGAAGCCAATTTCTTGAGCAACAGTGCCTATAAATTGCAACTGGAAGAAGATGCACTTATTTATTGCATTGCTCCCAACCAGGAAAAGAAAATACATTTTTTCTCTCTCCCTTTCCTTTAAATTAAAGGCTGGTTGAGGAAGAGCCCAGCACCTCAGGGACACGGCTTCAGCACACGCAGCTTGGAGGGCTTGTTTGCTCGCTCGTTTATTGCGAGGGAAGGATCACACTAGGGGCCAGGTATCTCTTCCAGTCATGTAAAACTGAAGACACAGATATTTTTTTTTAAGTTCAAAGCAAGATTTTAGTTGGCACGAAAATATTTTGGGGCTACAGGCTTTTTCAAGAGGSGTGTTTCATCTAGCAGGATTTCTCACACAGAGTCCTACCATGCACTCACTAACTCTCTAGTCCCTTCTTTTTGAGGATACCATCAGTGCTGGACAGGGCTTGAAACGCCAGCACAYATTTTGGAGCGTCAAGAGAAGCAAAATCCAGAAAAGCTGGTTTGTACATTCTCCCYCAATTCAGTAATACTGAACCTGCAGGAGCAGGTTGACTGCACTCTGTTGTGAAGACAGATAAAGCAGTTAAGAGCCAAGTGTGGATAAAACGGTGAAAAAGCTGTCACAGCATCACTTTCCCCGGGGGCACTGATGTCCCTAAAGCCCTCAGAAGCAGGATTGAAGCGTGATGTTTCTCACAGGGCAGCTGCGACACCCACAGATGTCACAGGGTGACAAAATCCCCCAGAGTCGAGCGCTGCCAGAGCCCCTCCCGAGCTCTGCCTCTGCCCCGGCAGCCTGGCGCTCGGGCCCGGCACAGAGCTCACTCCCTTCCCYGGACAAAAGCTAAATTTTGATTTACAAAGGCCGAAGAGTCGCCCCGGGGCGCCTGAGGGCGCGGCACTGTCCCGCCGTGAGGGGAGGCCCGGGCCCGGCGCGCGCCCCGCGCGGGGACAATGGTGGCAGAGCGGCAGCGGCCCCGCCGCGGGGACACAGATGGCGAAGGATGGCACAAGGACACAGGAGGAGGAGGGGGACAGCCGCGGCGAGCAGCGGGCAGCGCCGCGGGCACGGACACGGGCAGGGCCGGGCGAGCGGGGCCCCACCAGGACACGGGCACGGCACAGGGCTGGCCCCGGCCCCGGCCCCCTCCTGCTGGCACCCACAGGGGAACGCTCCGCTCCTGTCCCCGCAAAAGGGCGATCTCTGATGGCTCAGCTGAGCCGGGTCTCAGCACCCCGAGCGGTGATCAGTCATTGTCTCGTCTCTCTCTCGGGATGCTCGGCGTTTCTCATTTGGACACCTCCTGTCTCCCTCTGTCACCTAATCTGCCAAGATGCTCCTCGCTGTTCCYTTTTGTCAGGAAAGTAACAATAATTCACAAACACACAGATCAAAAGGCAAACCCTAGCTTCCATTTGCAGGAGAGGGACCTTACAGTTGTTAGGACAACAGCAGTGTAATAAAAGCAGGCAAAACTACGAACAAAGCATTTCACAAGGGGCAAAAACGGGGAGGGAAAAAAAAAAAAAAAAGACAAAGCAATGAAGAACACTCCACTCTCCCATCAGCTTCAAAGCCCTGTGGCTGCTGCAGCCCCTGCTGTCTGGGTTTCTGTGGCCGATRCGTGCTGGGCTCACGCTCTCAGCCAGGACAGCACTTGCAGGGGTCGTTCTTGCCCTGGCTGGTCCCTAATTCCACAGGGACTCGGTACCCCTGCCCTCTGCACTCTGTCAAACATGGATAATGTTTCTGGGGGAGGAGAGGGCTCTCTGCAGAAACCTCCCTGCTTTAGAGTGTGGGCCAAAACAGAGGCCACTTACACAGACCAGGGRAAAAGTCTTCACTGTTCACACCAGAGAATGATTTACACATTAAAAACCAGACAAATACACCAAACCCCAGTAAACTCTTAGACATTGGTTGGATAAAGGGACTTGTACACTAGGGACATGAGATGTGCAAATTTACAGCAATTGAAATGGCTGCCAGAGGGTGGATTTTTCATTAACTCCTCTGGGAGGGCAGTAAGATTGTGGAGGGATGCTCCTCTCAGCTCCCTGATTTTTCCCTGCTCAGTAGGGTGATCTTACCCAATCCACTCAAAGATGCTCCAGCACAAAGTGATCAGTTGCTCACTCCCTCAAATGGTCCTCAAACTCCTTTTTTTTTTTTTTTCTGGGAGGCAATTGCCTAAACACTTGTTTTTTACAAAACTTTAAGGCCCCTGACTGAAGGCAGTGATCCCTTGGTGGATCAGACATGTACATACAGCAGCACTGAATAGAACACAAATGTATAAAGCTGTTTATATAGACCATAGGTGCCGGTTGCTACTTCTTCACTAAGTATGTCAACGTTTTTTGGATGTGTGGGTATTTATGCTAAATGCAAAGATCATTCTGTGCAATAGATCTAACAGACTGTTACAAACACAAGTCATTTGTTAATCTATTGTTTACATTAATCTGTATTTCAGCATTTTTTCTAAACCCAAAGATATTAAACTGTCTGTATGACATTTCATTACAGATTTAGAATTATTCATGGTTTCCAACACTGTTCTGGTCCTAATGCCACTAGGATCTTAAAGTGGCATTTTGCCTAAAGCCCGCCCTCAGCCAGAATTTAAGCAATTCTGATTTGCACTTACCCATAWGTGATCCATGTTGCCCACACCTTGAACAGCCTGTGCCAGCCCCTGTCTGCACTTCCACCACACAGGAGCTGCAAGTTACACAGATAGGCAGGGAAACATSACAGGGATTTTGGAAAGGCTCTCCAGCCTGTTTTCAATGCGTCATAGCTATTGAAATATAGCTGCCTTTGGAGYCAGTGTTTCTGACTCTTCCAAATGCCTTCAGCAGCACTTCTTGGCCACTAAGAAAAAGGGGGTGAAACCTCACACATGTACCAGAAGCTGTGATATTATCTTTTCTCCACCTGCAGTTAGGCTCTCTTTTCCCTAGGAGCTTTTAACGGATACAGGAACTATATACTACCCTGGCAAAGCACTCCCTGGTGTGATTGCAGCTATGGCAGCAAAGCTGTTTTGTACCAGCGCAGGGCTGCTCTGCTCCTGCTCCCCAGTGGGACCAGCAGCACAGGAAGCACCAGACAAAGGCCCCACGTTGTGCTGCAGAGCTCTGCCACCCAGAGCCCTGCCTGGCACAGCCCTGCCTGGGGAGGCTCAGGCCTTGGAAAACAGGGTCAGAYGCCAGTGCTGCACCCTGGCATAGGCTGAGGATCACCTCTGTGAGCTGCAGGTGTCCAGTGTGTCACAGATGCAGCTCCATGGCAGGAACAGCAGAGTGGGCGGCTCTCCCTCTGCTTCTTTGCAGTAGCTGTCACCCCCACACCCCAAACTGGATTTCCATGGCCCCTAAGAAAGCAGTTATCAAGACAGCACCATCCCTTGCCATATTCATATGGGCCTGGCTATCTCAAAAATGTGAGATGAAACAAAACAACCCAGGGGATTCATGGCAAGCACCTCTGCACATTTGCAGGTATTGCCTTAGGAAAGAATTCTTTTTTTTTTTTTTTTTTAAAGCAGCATTTGTCCACTGGTGTTCAAATATTACCCAAATACTGTAAGAGCAGAAGAAGACCACAGGTCAAGTTTTTCACAGCCCTGGGGGCACAGTCCAGCCCCTTTCTCCAACCTGATTTGGGCTGCTCATAAGTGAAGCTCAYATGCCAAAAGGGATGAAGAAGATGGAGCAGGACCACAGCCCTCATTCTCATGCTTTGGGGTCTTACCTTTTAAAGGTTGGTGAAAAAACCAAACTATTCCCTTCCTCCATCCTTGCCCATGACATGGTCAGGGTTTGGGGCAGGTGAAATATGAGCTTAGACACTGCTTGGCCCTGCTGGGCTGGGCATGACCCCAGCACCCTGACCCATGCCCACATTTCCAGTCACATGGGGACTATATGGAGCTCCAAACAGGATCCCCACATGGGGAGTCCCCATCTCAGCACAGTGACTGTGCACCTACTTTTAACTAGGCAGCAGGGAGATGCTCAAAGGCATGTGCTTCAGTACAGCACTACTAAGGCAGCTCTCGGAGGTGCATGGAAACATCAGTTCAGCTCTTGGGATTCACAATGCTGAACCTTTTCCTGAAGATAGAAACCTACATCTTTTCATTTCTGAAAGCTTGCCSAGAAGTGATCCAGCATCATTTCAAACCCGTGTCAAGCAAAGACTCTCCTTTTTCARTATCTCCATTGTGAGAAYCTTTCTTTTTGGCATGGAGAAGATRGCACATGAGCTCCTTCCACAGCAGCTGCTGTACATTCCCAGATTTTCTTGCAAGGGCATGTCTATGAGCCTGTACTGCAAGACACTTGTCCATTTCCCATCTTAAAGTAGTACAATTGAGTTAGGAACATGCTTATGTTATGAACAGAAATAATWAATTGGTGATTTTATTAGTTTTTCACCCCATAAACATCTGTGCTGTAGTTTATGGGGAGATAATCAGGTTGAAAATTAATATTTTTYTGTAGAAATGTATCATTTTAGTACAATGATTTTGATGTAGAAACAGTGAGCTAAGAATAATCTACATGCAAACAGAACTGTCCTCTTCGGAATTAAGAAAAGCCATTCCTAGTTTTGTCATATTAGGGTTTGTAAATTTATCACAAGACACATTTTGAGCCTAAACTCTTTCTGACTGTCCATGCAATGCTATTTCAAAAGCATAAAAAAATCTATAATTTATCCCAAATGCAACAGTACTTTTTTTTTTGAGGAAGTTGTAACTTTTCTTAAATTAGGACTGCTCTGGTGCTTCCTGCTGCCAAGATGGCTGTACTTCGGTTGTGCTTCAGCTGTAGCTTTCCCTTACTGTCCTGAAGGAACCATGTGTGTGCAACAGGACTATCAACATCAGCAGGGATCTAAATTGCTGAAAACATGGGCTGCAGTGTCAACAAGCTGTGCCACCACTGCACTTGCAAAAAAGCTCACTATATGAGCTAATTYGGGCATTGACTACGTGTCCCTGAAAACATGTTTCTTCCAAAATATCACTTACATGCTCCAAGCCCAGACATGGCCCAATGACAACCAGTTGTGCTCCAGTTCATTGCAGCAATGTTGAGAGGCTCTGACTGTGCATGTTCCCATGCCACAGGCTTGCAAAGCCTTGTACATTGTGGGAGTGGGTAACCACATCATTTCAGCTGTCACAACTGCTGAATATCTTTCATGATGATTATGATTCATTCAAGCAAGAGACACCATGAGAACTACATCTTGCTAACTTTCCAGARGCATCCATGTTCATTAAAATGCCTTTTTCTCTGACTGGAGATAYAACTTACCTCATTACCATAAGGTAAGTTTTAAAAGAGTAAAAGAAAGCCTGGTAGTTGGCTCTGTTAGGCTGCCTGATGGCAGTTTCCAGTGTCAGAAGTATGGCACTTACATAGAGCTACGATACCTGGAGGTCTAGAGGTCCACGTGGTTAAAATATGCAAATATGCAGTCTCCCACCACAGTCTGCAAGGCCAGATCCARTATCTGGGCATTTGTACACAATGCAGAAAACATTTTTTTTTTTTTTAATTGAAACAAAGAAGCACAGAAATACGATCAAAGCAGCTATAGGTCAGGTCCCTCCCTTCTTGCTGAAAAAAATCAAAAATTAATATATTAACGAGTATGAAAAGCTAGCAATAYCTTTTCATATCACATGTTCTTACCTCACCTCAACCTACCACGGAGCCAGGGAGGCACATCCAGAGGCAAACACAATGCCAGACACAGAATCATGGCTTTTGCTTTCTTCCAATCTTTCCTTCTCCTGGGCTGCAGAGCGCTCTGTGTGTCAGGTGAGTGATCCCTGAGATTCAGCCACCCCAGCAGCAGCAAAGCAGCRGGCACTGACAGACAGACAAGCTCTGACGCCAAGCTCAGGTATTCCCTTTATTGAACTGTACTAGTTATTGCAATCAGATTAAGTCACATTTATAAAGCAGACCATCCAGTTGCACTGAAACCGATTATATTCATTACATAGTTTTAATCACTGTCCGGTGAACTGGCAAATCCAATCAAAGCATTAGWCTTTAATTAAAAAATTAAAAAGAAATATTCAGACAATAGCCAAGCAATCACATCACAATGCACAGTTACCTAAAATTGCAATTAAAAAGCAGTTAACAAAAAAGAAAAAAAATCACACCTAATCTTTAACTATCAATATAATACAAGAAGTAACAAAGGGCAACAGCATCAAAGCAGATTTATCTAACACTATAAATTCAGTCAGAAGCAGAAGCTCTAAAGTACACTAGCTGAAGCAGGACAATAAAAAATACTGAGCATGGAATACTTTTAATCTCTTCCATTAATATTCATTTCCAGCTGCTTATAATAGCAGCGCCTCATGGCCAAATCATTAGAGTTTTACATCTGGGTTGCAAATGACACTTTGATTGGATGTAATGTTCAAATGGTCCTCCCCACTGTGCCACCGTCAAGTCTTCTGCAGAGAGGTGTCCTGTAGTGCCAGTGGCTCACTGTGCGTGCTGGCTCAATGTGTGGTTCTGGAAAGACGAAAAAAGGAGACATGCATGAGGGGCAGAATAATAGAAAGCATGCCCATACCCTCCCACTCAGTACCATTTATGCAGAGCTCAACATAAAAGCTTCTCAATTATTACAAAACAAAATGCAATAAAGAAAAAGTACTCATAAGTAACAGCTGCCAATATGACATATTTGCTTTGTTCTGACAGATCTGTTAATGCTGGCATGAACTTAGAAAAAAAATGCTACAAGCCAAGTATAGTCATGAAGGTTTCTTTTTTTTTTTCTTCTCCTTACAGTACATATAAAGAAAATAGTAACTTCACGGGCAAAAAAACCCCTGCCTTTAGGGATTCCCTTCACTGTAACAATTAAAAAAAAATCTGAATCGTGAGGGAACCCTTGCCATATTTTACCCTTTTATTCTCACTAGTACCGGGTGCAAGAACTGGCAGCAAGAGACACCAGATTGTGACACACACTTCTCAGTCCAAGAAATACTTCGGCAATAACAGCTGAACCGCCAGCTCAGGCACCAGGGTAATATTCCCAGCAGAAAAAAGGCTGGACATGTAACCCAGAAGTTAAATCTCTTTAAAGAATATACTTTTCTCTACAATTTCTTTCAGCACTTTAGAGTCTCTTTTGTTCCCATTTTTCCTTTTGGTAGATTTGTAATAGGCTCAATGTCATCACAGTATCACACAGCATCAGAGGATGCTGACCTGTCCTGCCATTTTGTGTARGAGCCAATAAATTGCAGAGCCAACCTCGGAAGTGTATTTTTAGAGCAGTATCAATTCACCCACATTCTGTGTTCTGACTAAAACCCCAGTCCTACATATAAGCTTAGCTTTATTTGTATGATTATCCAATTATTTGAGCAACTAGACAAGTGCTTCWTGGTGAGGTTTTCTTGAGCTGAGTCCCCAGCATCCCCAAATATAAAAATTCATTTGYACTATTTCAAGCCTAGGCAATTTCCCTASTCTCCATCTGCCTAATAACRGAGCCGGGCAAGTCCGCCAGCTTGAAGAATAAGTTTTTAAACACAAAATGAATTTTGAATCTAATTATTTATTTACAGTGATGAAGCTTTAAAATAAAGTAAGATATTTTAACTTTTCATAMATCATCTGGTCCTTCTACACTATCCACAGCTACATCGTGATCAGGATAAAAGAGCAATGCCCCGCTTTATGCAGAGATGCCATCTCCCCGATGGAGATGGCCCGTGGGAAGCGCTGCTGGGCGGCGGGCGATGGCGGCGGTGACCCSGTTCGCAGCGTTTGTGGCCCGTGCACTCCCAAACCGCCACCACCAGGTGTCAGAAGCGCTGCTGAGATCCCGAATCACGGCCCAAGTTGTGGCGGGGCCGGGCCGGSCATTGGGCTGGGGGGAAGGCGGCCCGGACCGGGCCGGGCGGAGGGAGCSGCCCCAGAGCAGCGGGGCGGCAGCGATGGAGCCCTTGAGAACGAAACACCAACGGGAGAAACCACAAAGTCACTAATTCAGCTCAGCACTGGCCCTCTGAGCACACCCCTACCTGCCACGCTGAGTGTTTCAGAACCCCAAATCAGAAATTCATGAATTGACAGCTGGAACTGCTTTGCTTTTAGACAATTTAACATCACAAACACAAAGTCTAATGGCTTTTTACTTGGATATAAATGGAAATTATCCTGGCCTTAAGGAGGAATGACCTTTGCAGCGCTGGATATTGTTCTCAAGTCTAACAATGACTTCATGGAAGCGGATGCATGGAGCCCTGCACACACAATGGCAGCACTGACAAGAAGCTTGTGCACTAAACCTAGCTGGGGAAGCATGAAAATGTGAAAATACACAGGCTCTTCTGTGCTCACACACACTCCTYAGCACTTTAACAATGGCCATTCCTTGTGCACTTCATTACAGTTCTATTTTAGGTCATCCTGAATATCAATAAAAAAACCAAAAGGTTTACCATCTTCAAATTGAAAGAAGGGCTATTTGTGGTAGACAAATCCATACTTAGTTAGGCGGTGTCATTTAAAAGATAATGCACAATCAGCATTGGATGCATGACACACRGCCTACAGTCAGGGAACATGATTTCAAACTTGTGTGGCTGCTGCATTGATTACACCAGGCAGGTCAATAAAGGAATGGTATGTGACTCTAAATCTGATAATGAAGCTTTTATTGTGAGCCATCCCTCCTCAAACATCAGCTAATAACATGTTCTGAACACACCCAATACAAGGAATACACTGGGTTTGTGAGCAGAGTTTGTCAAAGAAACAAACAGATTGTAGTCAAATGCTGCAGCCATTCAGAGCTGGGTCAGGCGGGGGCTGAGAAACCAGCTGTACCATAGGGCTRGGAGTTTAGAAAAATTACATTTTTCGTATGCAAATCTTGATTTTGTGTTAGTATCTTGGGAATGTACCATTTATTCCCCGTGCATGCATTACTGACAATCAATATGCTGGCTAGTCCCTGGACCATGCAGTTAATAGACAGAGCCACATTTTACACGGGGCCTCACAAACAGCTCTGTAATGCCTATGGACAYGAGAGCCTGTGTGCACTGCGTCCTTCCCCTCTTTTCTGAGCAGATCCTGCTCAGGCCATGTGCACAACTGCCAAGTCCTGCACACCCAGGTGCTGGCAAACACTGGGTGAAGGCTGCATAACCACCATTGTGTGTGTTTGAATGTCCAGGAGAGCCTGTCTCTATCCTCTGCCAACCATATAGGTTTCTCTATTTCAGACCACAAAAACCAGTTTTMAAAAAAATAGTCTGGCAACCTGTCTCCCATTACTAGCAATTCTCATGCCTTATCCTCTTGCTTCTACTCCCTGTGCCCTGTGCATCTGCAGCTTATTGGAAYTGTGCTTTGCAGATGTCAGGAAGCATCTGAGGTCTTCGGGGCTTATGTCTCTCCTCTCACAYGTGTGTTTTGCATATTTGACCCACWGTTTTTCAAATACCTTTATTAGGCACTTTTGTGTGTGCCCAGACACAGAAAATTCCTCTGGCTGACCAGACTTTTGGAGCAATTGAAAATCCAGCAAATCCTGGCATTAAGAATGCCCTGTGCCTTAGCAGGAACAGCTTTGACCCCAATGCCACACTAGGCTGTTCCAGGCAGCAGAAGGAAACCCATAAAGACCAGAAGGAAGCGAGTGTTTTGAAATGTGTGATACTACAGGAGTGCTTCTACCTAAGCAGCCAAAGGGAACTTCATCCACCTTTCAGAAGGACAGGCTTCCTGAAAACAGCTCGGGTGATTTTTCAACTTGCTAAGTTACTGTTTAAAAAAAAAAAAAAAAAAAAAAAAAAAAAAAAAAAAAGAAAAAGGAAAAAAAAAAGAAGACTCAACGCTGGTTTCCAAAGGAAAACAGAGCAGCCACAAAAATGCAGGCCCTCCAGGAGCACTCCTGTGTGTGTGCACATGCCTACTGGCTCCAAGGCCATCCATACACGTGCCCGTCTGGGGCCAGCAGGAGGCACGACATCATTTGGAAGCTGAACAGGAAAAATGGTTCTTCCCAGCTCCTGTTASACCCCCTGGTTTACGCATGGCTCACAGCTGATACCCCACTGAATACATCATTCTGAGACATTATTGCAGCTGGAAAACTCTACAGCAGCACTAAGTCACCTGTCAAGATCAAGTAAGTCACAGCTTATTTATAGGACAWTGGTGGGAAATCTCTTCTTTTCTTAATAATCATGCAAAATGGATAACAATTCCATTAGCTATGTCAGTGGGAAAAATGCAAGTACCCCAAGTCTTGGGGCTGTTGCAACGTTTAAGTGGAATTTTCTACTGGCTGCACAATCCCCAAATAAACCATTTAWGGAAGTGTCTGTGCCCAAGGAACTGGGTGATGATTTTTGCAGGAAATAAAAAGATTTCAAAGAATGGTTGATTATTGTCCATGCAGATACTGATTGCTCTCCAGATCTTCCCTGGAGACACCCCCTGCCTGCCCGCTGGATGCAGATCAAGCCATTTGTGCAGGACATCCACAATGAATATTTCTCTGTTTTTTTACATGCATGATTACTAAAACACTGGCATGACAATCTCAATTTTCAGAACACTGTGTCAAGAAGGAAAGCATCAGGCTTGAAAGATGATCRCTTACAACAGTTCAAAGAACTCTTACAAGCTATATAAAGATCGAGAGAACAAACACACACGTACAAAAAGCAGCACATGATGGAGCRAAGCTCCAAGCCAGGCAGTCAAGCTGGGAGTCTCCCACACTGCAGCGACACTCACTGCCAACAAGTCACAGGTGTACTACACAGGAGCAGGTGAAAAAAATAAAATGCAACTGTGAGGGGTGTGATAATGGTTTGGGGCCATAACACATCCAGTCTATGGTGCCATTGTGCATCTGCTGTGGATTTAGACACTTTGTGCCAGTCATTTACAAACATACTGTCTATGTGCATGAGCATATACCCCTAAAAGACCATATGTTATACAAAGGTTAAGAATTGGCCTAACAAGTCTGGTGATGCCCACCACCCTCAGGTGAAATTCATAAGCCTTCTGCAGGGTTACAAGAGATTGGGACTCTGATGAAAGGCTACAAAGCTGCTCTCTCCCCTTCCAAATGCCATCAAAATGAACAGAAAACATTCCTCAAATAATTTCAGTAAGAATTATGGAGATAAGAGATTCATGTGACAATCAGCCAACATGAAAATTAACTGGTAATTAGCCATTGGATGACTAATTAATCACAGTATTTTTTCCCAGGRTGTGGAGGGTCCTCCAGACCCAGGTAAGAGCCCAGGCAGTTTCTCTCCCTGCCTCTCCCCAGCTCTCTGTCCAGGTTTCTCTCACCCCTACAGGCACTGTCTGACTCCGAGCCCAGAGATTGGGGTGATGGCTGGGGACCTCTGGGGTGTCCCCCCTCCTCCCCATTCTCTCTCCTTTTCCCCTTACAGAGCAGGGCTGGGAACAGACGTGATGCCTCCGTTGACTGCCAACACACACAGCTTGCCAGACAAAAACTAAACCTCGGATTCAGGCACTGACTTGAAGCAAAGGTTTGTCTCACATTTGAACATATATATATATAAAGACAAAACAAAGCCTCCAAATTGCTACAAACAGAAGTTAGAGTGTCTAAATATTTACGACATACCATCTGCAGYGATCTTTTTTCAATGTTTTGCATCTTTTGAATTCAAATTGCTCCAAAAATAAWTCTCTCAGCTGTTATTACTCATTACATATCCATAAGCACACACATGTATGTGCACAGGTACTGTTTCCCTCTAACAGCAACCCATAAAGATGAAAATCTTTATGCCTTGACTTTATAAAGGGATTACTTTAGGCAGAGGACACGAGATGACCCTTACTTTAGCCATTGGAGATTATGCTCTCTACAGAAAGCTGTGAGCCTTAAATTGGTGGTGTTCTAATCCTAAACTGGAGAGGCATTCGAGGGATGCCATGACCCAGAAGAGCAAATGGAAAAAAAACAAATTAAAAAAAAAAGGCACACTGAAGGTAGAGGGTGGAAAAGGAAAATGAAAAAAGGAGAGAAAGGAGAGCTAGCTTGCTTTACAGGATGAAACTATTTAATTTTAATTTCTGGTTACTACTTTCCCTTTGCTTTYAGACTCTAAAGAAAAATCACCTTTGCACCCCCTTGCAGTTTGTATGTGCTTATTTTTAGAACTGTTTGACAATTATCCAAGGGTCTAAGACTAACAGATGGCCTGTCTTAAAGCCTCATATGTTCACTAGTTTGCACTTCTGACAAACAGTAAATGTACTCAAGAGTGTGCCATAAACAGGGTTGAATGAATACTCAGAACACAATTTAGTTAATACACTTCATTAAAACTGATAGTGGTAACCAATGTTTCCCATAAAACCAGGTGTTAATTGCCCTTCCAGTTGTTTCAGGTAACTCTTACCCAGTGACATTTATATGTTTAGATCATAGTTTTTCAGGCAGCACAGTATTACTTCTTTCCTTTCCCTTGATATTTCACCCACCACATAAAATGCTTGTAACAAGTGAACTCCAAGTTATCATGGTATGCAATAAAAAAAAAAAAAAAATTGTCAGGCAAGACAGGTTCACATGTCCCTTCTTTATTTGAGGAGTCCCTTGAAATGGAGGTAGAGGCAAACGAAAGGTGGCACATCCTTTGTGAAACGCAACGGCTGCCTGTGTTACTGCTTCCTTCATCTCTGAGCATCTGATAACTTGCCATGCGTCAGTCAGTCCCTGTGTCAGCACACTTTGAGATGGCACTTCAACAAATGCAGGTAGAAAGCTGTCCTTTACAAGTTATTGAACCAGGAAAAAAAATAGAAATCATTTTGAGTGTCTAAGAAAATATGCCTGGAGGTTTGGTGTCGGCTGAAAAGTGAAGTTGCCGGTTTCCAATGGAAATAGCGACTTCTGAGTTACTCTGATGCTTGCACGTGATTACTCCAGGGGTAAATGCACCTTTCACTGGTACTGGGACACAGAAACACTGAGCTATCCCTGGCACGCCCCGRGTTTCTGTGTCCATTGGGGATGATGAGCAGCCTCCCTCAGGGCCCTCTCACCCGGGGGAGCCCCTCAGCCACCCCAGAAACCTGCCCGGCTCCTGCGGTGACCGGACCGGCACTTCATCTGGAGTCAAAGGGAAGGTTCCCAATTCATAAAACATTTACAGGAGTAAAAAAAAGCCGTTCCACACGTGACTGACT
>NW_026623486.1:121804-138890 GCF_030028575.1 Malurus melanocephalus | reverse complement strand
CGGCACAGCCCGGTACAGCCCGGTACAGCCCCGGCACAGCCCGGCACAGCCCCGCATCCCCGCCCCGGCACAGCCCCGGCACAGCCCGGTACAGCCCGGTACAGCCCCGGTGCATCCCCGCATCCCCGCCCCGGCCGCCCTTTGTTCTGCAGCGCACAGCCACGCACCGCCTCAGCTTAGCTCCGTGTTACACGGCTCTGCCCATCCCATCGATCCTCCAATTTTGATAGGCGTCTCTGTGTTATTCTCGTTTGAAAAATTACCTTTCTATACAAATACCTTTCTTGGAGGTTTTTTTTTGTTCTTTTTTTCCCAGAGCCAGCTTTTTCTCACACCCGCTAAGGATTATTAGATGATTTATGAATTTAATTTCTCTTCTAATTCAGGCTGTTTGGTCCTAATCAGACTTTGACAACTCACCTAACATGCTTTCCCTTTTCCACTTGAGACTAACAATTTTGTATCATCAGTCTTCTAGACCTGCCATCTCTATTCTTCCCTAAAACTCAGAATAAACCAAGTTGAGCCTATTCCAAGTGAACTCCAAACGCAGCCTAAGCCTGGCATAGCCTCTTGTATTCTATTGAATGCCTCACTGGAAAGTCTATACACTTCTTTCAAAAACACTGGGTAGAATGCTGAAGCACAAAAGCAAACGGAAGCCTTTGGGAAAATCTCCTTACCACAGCACTTTGGAAATAAAAAACACAGAGGAATACATTATTAAGAGATAACCAGAGTCTTCTGTTAGAGAAACTAGCTGTAAACACACCGTGATTCACTGAGGCACCCAATGAAACCAGGGAGCTAATAATACCTGTCCTGAGGGACCGCACGCTCCTGAGAATTTCACTCAGAAATGCAAATTTATCWGCATCCTTGTAACTTGTAGTCTCCAGCATGCCATGCACAAGATCAAAAATAAGCCGAGTGAAGAACCTTACTTATACTCCCTAAATATAAAGTTAGAGGGACAAATTTAATTACTGTTGTCAGAAGTGCATAAAACCRTAATATTTTTAGAATTCCTTCACTCCTCCATCAGCCCCACTGTTACTCCCTGACTGGGTTCCAGAGCCATTTCTGATCCCAAGAGCAGAAAATGGTTCGCAGGATCCCAGCACAGCACTCTGCCAACAATGGGCTTGGTCAGTCCATGTTTTTCTGGGAAGCTGGTCCAGCAGATGCTCAATGTCACCCTGCACCTCCACGACGTGTGACAAACCCGGTGTGCAGCAGCACCAATGCCCTGTGCCTGTGCCCTCTGCCCTGTGCCTGTGCCCTCTGTCCTGTGCCCTCTGCCCTGTGCCCATGCCCAGCTTTGCAGTGACCCTCCAAAGCTGTCCTCCAGAATGCAAACACCCATTTCCAGTCCGTTTTCAAACCTAAGCCACAGTAATCAGAGAAAGCATCTCCTGCCCACAGGGACACTCCTTTGCCTGTGCTACATCAAAAACCCCAATGCAAACCCCAGTGCTGACCTGTTTTTATCTACTTACAGGTCCTATCAGGGAAACAATGTTTCAAAGATTTTCAAGAGGTAAACCATTTTACAGGAATCCTTCATAGGTATTCCTCTCAAAAGCATGAATCATTGATTTCTTAGAAACAAATCCAAATCTTATCTCATTAATCCTACCTTGATCTAAGGTAAATCAYATTGCAGAAGCCAGTTAATTTTCGTTTCTGTGAGGGCTGGAGTCATCATTATGGAACATTTTGTGACTCCTCAGAAATTATTTCCTGACTGGGTCTTTATTATAGAACCAGAACGGTGTCTTTTCAAAAAAAATACCTACAGCTAAAGGAAAACGCTTTACATAGCACATTTAGAAGTTAAAATGCATAGGGCAAAGCTTCACTGAGTGAGTGTTTCCATGGGAATATAACTCAACAAAAGCCAGGAAATTGAGAGTTGAACCTAAAACTTGCTCTGCTGTTCACTGGTATGGCAAGGGTCATTGAACACCATCTGATTACTTTCTGTAGCTTTTCTCCCTGCACCAGCTAGGTATTCCTGGTGTTAAGGACCAGGTATAAAACAGTTTCAGTTTTAACCATGAATTTTAATGCAAACATTAACAGGGGCAGGTCTCACTTTCCTAACTTAGGCAACATCCTCCATTGAGTGATGGGAGCTAGAGCTGAACCAAGGTCAATGTGGACAGCCAGACTTGATACAAGCAGCGCCTGCCTGCAGCAGGACCAGAGCYCTTCATCCAGTAATTCCTTTAAGAAGCAGCAACTAAAGTGAAATTCCCTCTAATGGAATACTGATCTGACAAATTGTATTGCCTTGTGTTATGGGTGCACTTTTCTTAGAGGCAGATATAAATACTCCTGTCATGTGGCACCCACACACTGGCCTGATAAAATAGCTGGGCAGTGACCTGACGCCTTGGACATAATGGTTGTTATTGCTGGTTTCTAATTTCAAAAGGGAAATAAAAATCCTCCAATGCGAGTGGCTCTGCTATAAAATAGCAAGGCCATAGCTACAGAAGTGCTTTACATGCTGCCCCATTAGTGTAGATGCCACCAGCAGAGCAGAAATCTGCAGACAGGATTGTGCTCAGCCCACTGCCCACTGCCTCAAGGAATTAACCCCAGAGGAGCTAGGAGTGTGAAAGAGCCATGCAGAATTTGTTCTTGTACATAAAGGAGGGGCCAGCATATCACCAACATGAGCCGTTTCCTCCAAGCCCAGACTGCTGCAGTATGTGTGCAAACAGCTGGGTTAAATGGGATTTTCCAGCTATTGCCTACTCCATTACAACAGCATCACTGGTCTCAGGAAAATCTGCCTTCTAAACAGCAAGATGCCACGTTTTAAACAATCGTGATTTCATGCAAAGACTAAGAGCATGTGCCAGCCCCAAAGGAGGACACATTTTTCAGAAGTAAATATGTTCTAAACAACATCACTGCTCCTTTTGGAGACACAATAATGTAATGCACTGATGACAGATATGCCATACACAGCCAAACCTCAATGCCCATGGCAATTTATTCAGGTTTAACTGTGCAGCAGAAACAAATGAGGAGGCCGGGTGGTCAGGCAGGAGCTCTCTCCCAGGACTGGCACAGTGCAGRCACTGCTTTGGCCATTCCTGCTCGGTGCAGAGCTGAGGCAGTGGGGCTCTGTGGACAGGCTCTGCATGGAGGTGACCTCTGGGTGTCCATCCCAGCCCAGGATGGGGCACAGAAGACACACCAGACACTGCAGTGCATCAGCTTGAGCACAGCTGAGTGATAAGCTCAGGACTTCTGCTGCCAAATCTTGTCTGGCTCATGCAGAGTTGGGGTGACAGAGCCTCACTGAACCCCAGCTGACCTTGCACAGAGCCACGAGCTGTCTCTACACTGATCCCATCAGCACATACTGTCTCACTCTAGCATCTAGATTTTTCCAAYAAAGCCCCATCACCTCATTGAGGATAGACAATTTAGTACTTTGTAAGTTATTGCATTCACATGAAACATGAAGAAAAAGGGAATATCAACCCATCCACTGGCAGTTACAGCCCAGGTCAGATCACTGCACATGTGCACCCAGCCCTGCATCAAACACTCCCATCCCCTTCTCATTTTGCATAAGCAGAACAGGCACAGCCTGAAAAGAAGCTGTATTCTAAATTGTTTTCCCTTTCTCCTATGGCCAAAGGAAGGTATAAAACTACTCTCAAAATATGATGTTGAAGTGGGGTATAATTAGGCAAACAATAGTATATGATTGAATATACTTCTCCAGAAGGAACAACAGAAGGAMCGAATAGCAAGGCTGTTCCAGGCTTGTTTTCAGATCCCTAAGAGTAGGCTGGACTGAGAATACTGACAGCCTTCCTGACAAGAGCATGGAGGTGCAGGCAGTGACAGCCCTAYACACACACCCAGGTGCAGAAAAGCAAGTAGACCACTGACTTTCTAACAACTCCTTATCCTTTTGCTGTTCTCAGACCCCATTTTTTTCCTGGTCACTCATCACGCTTACTCCATAAATCTGACCTCATAGAGGAATGAAAACAGGTAAGGCAGTGAGGAATTAGCAGGAGTTTCTCTTAGGGAGACTTGTTAAAATCCCCCTGGGAAAAGTTGCCCCTGGGATGGGGTCACAGGCYAGGACCCCTGTCCTCAGCTCTCTCCAGGGCCAGAACCACTGCTTCTGCTGCCTTTCATGGCTGAGGAGGTAAACCCTAGGATTACACCCTAAATCTCTTACTCGGGAAATCAGGGGTACACGGAAGGCCTTTTAAATTTCTTCATGAAATTATTTTTCAAATTCCTTCTAGCAGTAAAAGTGATGAGGTCTCTACCAGCCCCACAGCGGTAGGCAGCAGGAGTACAGTATCACTCCAGGATTTCCTGTCTGGAGTCTAGGCTTCACATCTGAAATACAGCACACACACAACATTTGTATGACCGAGGAAACACAAGACGCTTGCCACACATTTATTATCTTCCTGGGGAAATGATATAGAGGACAAAAGAGACTATATTTACTCCCTCCCCAGCTGCTTTTACAATCTAATAATTTATTTCTTCTGGACATAAATTTCAGATTTAAACGAAATCCCTGAAACCTAAAGATGCCACATGGTAGAGGCTAGGRCAGTATTTCTTTCTGTTTTGGAGATGGAGTGCTTAATGCATTGCTCAGTTAACCAGCAGCCTTCAAATCAAGGGGGGTGGGAGTGGGAAAAGACAAGCAATTAGACTGTGGCAGACCCTSGATGCAAATACAGGTGACTGTGATTACTACCTTCATACACAGAGTTAAAAATATCTGGTTATTGAAAATTATTTCTCAGTCCACAGGGGTTTATCTAGGTTTAGGCCGAGATGTTTATTTTTTTCTGCAGCAGCTGTACTGGGGATTCTTTTACAACATTTTCCTTACACAGAARCTATATATCATTCACATTTCTGAAAGCTGAGGTGCTTTCTATGATGTAAGAAATCTCTGCAATTAGAAACAAACATATCTATTTTCAGAAAAATAAAATGTATCTCCAAACCCTTCAAGTCAGCAATTAAGATAGCAGCGCTCAAATGTAAAATTCCGGGATATAAATTCATGCTAACTGTTACAAATATATCCATCTGTTCACAGACTAACTAGTGACTGAAACTGATGAATGCACTGAAATGCAATTTTCGAGTCTACTAGCGTCTGTTCTCTTCTAGTAATAAACTAAATGCTTTTCAATAACTCTGCTGCTTTTGAATGCCAATTTCCATTTAAGTAGGTTCAGGTCCGCTCTAAAAAACCCCTAAAATTAAAATAGCAAATGCCTTTTCTYTCCAAAGGTCAAACTCAGCTTTTAAAGAACACGCAACATTTCAGCAAGGCAGAGAGGACAAAACTCCAATCAGATAAATGGGCTGTGTAATGATTGAGAGCCACGGCTGCCTCAGGTTTCTGAATGGGCTGTAGGATAGAATTTGGCACAGACTGATGTTGGAGCTTATATCTCTTTTACTGCAGACAAGAAATTCACTGAAATATATAAATAATGAATGTGGCTGGGGATCTCTGCTGGTACTACTGCTGGTTCTGCAAGATGCAGGAGCAGAAACATACACTGCTCCATGTTTCTGTTATTAGGGAATCCTTGTTCTCTAACAATAAACACAGAATATTTTATCTGAAATGGCTTCTGCAGCACATCCAATATAAGTTTCAGCTCTCTAGAAGTGCCAGCAAATTGCAGAAAGATAAGTTACAAAGACGTACCTAATTTGCTGTGATGAATTGTGTGCATGCTTCAGTGATCAAAACTGCAGCTGAGACCTATTATATTTAATGATCTAGACATTTCTTGTGAAAACACTCAGGCATATACTGTTATGTCTGGACAAGCATCCCCATTTTGGTCTTTGCAGGCAAACSAAGAGACTGAACTTTTAAAAGGATGCTGTACAGCACCCTCGATGAGCTCTTTAAAACYGAGGCTGATCGAGCTCCACTGTTTTCTTTAAATAACGCTTATGCTCTGCCCTTTCCAGTGCAGCATCCCTCTTCCTCTGAAAAACAGTCAGTTCCTCTGGATGCTAGCGACACTTACAGGAGGCAACAGAGCTAATCTGTGCTCAGACCCCAAACTCCACAGCAGCTACCACAGCAGAAGAAAATCTAAGGGGYTGGGTTAGAGATCTCTTCCCACCAGTAAAGAAAATCTGACGAGACATTTCAGAAGGAAAACAAAAGAAAAAAAAATTATTTGTCTACATATTACACAAGTGTTCTGTTTCTATTTTAAGGACTCTGCCCTGCTTACAAAGGCATGTGCTACCCAGCCCGGCAGGGCCAAGCTGTGGTAGCCGGTTGTGCTGTCCCCRAGGACACTGTTCCTGCACAGCCAGCTGTGCCATGGCCACGCTCACAACCCCACAGCTTATGGCCCCTGTGCTCTGAGCCTCTACACAGAGCAGCAGCAAACAGGGCTTCCTGCTACCYTCCTATGGGGACAGGGATCAGGGTCACCTTGTGAACATGTCAAGGACTTTGGAATAAAAGGTCTGAGGTTTCCAGGGCTTTAGATCTGCCTCTTCCAAAATCCTCCTGCATAGAACTGAGTATATTGTTCAACCTTCCCTTTTCAAATTTGTAAAACAGGAAAAAACAACCTTTAAAAAGTGCTGGTAAACTTCATTCTTCGTGGTTATAACAACCACAGAGATCTGCAGAGAGAATCCACATAATTGTCTTGCTACACACACCCAAGAGCTCATGCTCTCCCTCCCTGGTCAGTCTGAGCCTTTTTCTATCATTCATTGTTCAACAAAACACAGCAAAACACAGATGTGCACTTTTGACTCCAGAAATAAGGATTTCAAGTGCTGAAATTTTCATTCACCTGAGGAGCTGCTAAATACTATCACAGTGGTAATTTGTGATAGTGTGGTAAAGAATGAAGAAAAGGTATTTTTAATTGTTGACATAACAAAATTAATTTTCCATCCCTAAACTTTTTCTCATCTCTCCTGTGAGCTCTGATGCAATGTTACTGACTGGCACTGCTGAAATGCCAACTTGCATTTCTCATCCCTAATTTCTCTCTAAATGTCATTAGTAATTGTTATTGCCAGACCAGAGAGTGCAATCTGGTCTTTCTGAAAGAAAATCYATTTCTCATTTCTTCTCCTGTGCTTCCTCCTTTTGGTCAGGATGGATGTTTAACACAGCCCCTGTGCTCTGCTTCCAAGAGGATGGGATTGCATTAATGTATCTGGAAGTACAACATTCCTGCTTTATTTATTTACATATAGTATGCCTGGATCCTTATGAATATCAAATTGTATATTYAGAAGGGTTTTCAAAGCACAGCTTTCAAGAACACTAACAAGTCTTAATTGAATAAAGCTAACAAGTAGGGGAAGGGAACTCCCTTTAATGTGAGCATGCAGACTCCTCTCTGTATGCTTCTGTAATTTACCCTTTTTGGTGGGCAACAATGCTGTCAAATATAAAAGTACATTATATGATTTTCCTCTCTTTTTGTCACATGGAGAACAAACCTCTTCAGTGAGATGTGTAAACTGATCCAGCTTTGGTCTGGATTACTGTATCACCCTCATTGCCCTAAAAAGTAGAAGTGTTTTCCACCACTAAGAAGGGAGATGAGCTTAGACATCTGTGTGCAAGGGAAAACCTTCCAGTGTGAAAGGCCAGCTCCTTGCATATGACTRTGTATTGATTTCTATAGTTATGTGCAGCACCTACAAGATTTGCTCTCTAGTACTTAGAGGCAAGTAACACCTTAGCACTTTGAGTCAATTTTAGGAGGGACTCTGCATTATGACAGACCTTTAACAGAACTCCCCATAATCAGTACATCTTACACTTTCACATCTGCATTATATTTGTAAGGTATATAAAGTAATTAATTCAAAGCTAAGCCGCATTTCCATACCCATTAACTAAAGGCATCTTATCTCAAAATAAATAGACATTTGAACATTTCCAGCCAGGAACTGTGCTTTCAATAAACACAATTGATGCATATACATTGTCTCTTGGCGGCTTACACTCCTGCCCATCTGTTGGGATGGCATGGTGCCTGCGCAAAAGTTGGTTGGCCCCTTGCCCTAGGGCATAGATGACAGGCATCGACGGGTTTAGCTGGGCAGCCTGAGCAGCGGATCCCAGTGCCATCTCTGCTGGAGGAAGCCCCGTCTGTGTGCCAGCACTGCCACATTGGAACGACATGCCTCCTTACACTTGATCACACATGTTGACACTTGGGTGCGCTTAAGTGCATTAATGACTAAAACGATGCCTTTCACCTGGCTCCCTTCTTTTTTTCCTCCACTCTGCACGGCTGCTGGGTTTTCTGCACATGTTAATGTGAAGTTGTGTGCGCCGTGTTAGCCAGGGCCAGCCGAGAAAGGCCTTAATGTTGTAAGAAATGAAGGAGGGGTTTTTGTTACGGGCCATGCTGCTCCAGTGCCAGACATGTCYTCATCTCAGGTGAGAGATCTTTCTGCATCTCACTGAAGAGACCTCAGACAGGATAAAGATTATCAGCAATATACTGATCACAATTATCTTTGCAAATGAAAACAACACTCCACCCTGGCACTGCGCCACACACAGGACAGTTCAAGATTTCTGCACCATCCTTTGTTGCAGCAGAGATGGCCATGCAAAGAGGCCACACGGTCCAGATTCTGTTGCTGTTCCAGCCTCAAACCCAGCCCCAGCCCCAGCAAACACCACCTGCCTGTGTGCAGGGGAAGAAGGTGCTGGCTGATAAATCACACAGAGGGGCATGAGCATGAACAGCCCTTGCTCTTAGATCACCCTCTGTGAATACCACGCCCAGGAAACCTCTGGCATTGCCTGCACAGGACCCCAACTACAGCTGCTGCAGACCCAGCAACAGCCCYACACACTCTGCAGTGGTGTTTCTTAGCTATGATCCTTACCACAGCCTGCTCCTAACCCTAAATTTTCAAACAGCCACGTGTTCCCTCTCCTCCTCTGAATTTAAACACACATATTGCAAACCAGAGACCCAATAGGTAAAAACTCTTCCCTACTGTGAAAACAGATCAGAGATAAAACTTGAGGTTTTGCAGTCCATAAAGAACATTCAGACAGGCAGACTCAACATGATGGGTATGTGCCTAAAGCACTTTTAATTTTTAATTATTGTTAGTAATAATTATCTGACTGCGTCTGAATGAAACCCAGCAATATGGCTGGAATAGATTTTGGTAGTCTTGTAATTTATTAGCTTTGTAACTACTAATAATTAAAATTTAACAATACTCCAAGCACCATAGCAACATTTTTTTTTTTTTTTTTTAAGAAACGCTAGCCAAATCTGCTAGGATAATTTACTAGGTCATTTTCAGGATTTTAAAGGAGGACTAACATTAAAAAAAAAATAAAATAAAGAATTTATTTAAAGAAAAGAAAGTAAAAAATAAGGAAAAATAGAAAACAGGCTCCTAAGAGYCTATCAACAAGGAAAATGCAAAGATAAACATGTAAGTCCTGAAAYACAGCAAAAGTTACATCAAGTGAAAGCACTGCCTTGAGATAGAGTCAGATTTCAGGTCCCATTTGTCCTGCCATCCACACGGGGAAAAACATTTCCTGCAACTTCATCAAGATAGCACAGAATTGCCTTTCTCTCACTACCTGAATGGACACTGGAGCCCAGAAGCACTGAGATATTGCACTGTTGCAAGCACACAGTTGGTTGGAAAAAAAAAAAATTACTTCTATTTAAGCAAGCTTTCTTATATCCCCCAAAGCAGGCAAAGTCCATTTTTTAAATGGAGCTGGAGACATAGCTGGGTACAGACCTAAAATTGCTGAAGTATCTTCAGGGCTCCAGTGGGTGAAGGCAGCCCTTGGACACAGCCCTGCAGACTCGCCTGCAGKCAGTGGCTCCCAGCCAAGCCAAGGGCTCTCCTTCCCCTCTGTGCTTCAGGGGACACTGCTATACCCAGATGGCCCCAAGGACCATGGCACGAGCAGCTGGAGATGCTGCTGCCCATTCCCCCCTCCCAAGAGGCCAGCACAGGTACCCAGCAGCGTTTTTGTGTTCCCCACTGGGTCACATCAGACCATGGGGCAGCTTRCTGTGCTGCCCCTCGCCTGGGCAGGTCACAGTCCTCTACAGGAGGCACATCTATCATCARGCTGACATTAAAAGCAGACTTAAAAAGGGAAAACCTGCTTAGGGCTTGATCTGCTGTAATCAGCAGAAAGAATCCCAAGGACTTTGATGTGGACCAAATCAAGCCCCTGGAGGACGTTCATGGTAAATCATTATTAATATAATGAGTGCAATTTCTGTGCAGCAGCTCATGCCTGTTTATGGATATATGAAAATCACCAGCTTTTCACATAAAATAAAATGAGAGGGGAGACAGACCACGGTGTTAGCCAATGAGCCATAGTAGCCACTCTCCTTTTGATATGTGTACATTTAAAAAACTGGGCATTTAAAATGACAGCACATTCCTCCAGTGAAGCTCTCTTAATTTAGTGGTTTGACATATCTCCAAATCTGAACAGAAAAGAAATCCCTTTATTCATAGCAGGCAATAAAACACCTGAACACCTGTGCTAGGAAAGACCTGGCAGGTACCCTGCTCCCTTGGTACCTGGATTATTTGCGCATTGTTTATTATATCCCTTGCCTTAGTTTTCATCAATTGTAATCATTTAGRAGGAAACAGTATGATTAACAGTACACAAGCAAACAGCAGGAATTAATCCTTTAAATACAAATACTTCACCGGTTATGTGATGGCTCCTTGGAAAAGCAGCGTGGCAAAAGAGTACRCACAAAAATCCTCCTCAAGTTTTCTCTGAAAACCACTCCTCAGTCACAATTTGCTTAATACAATTCTCGATGTAAGCAACTGAGGAGGGATCTCTCCTTGCTATGAATCACAGCACAAATATAACTCTCAGCACCCATTATGTGTCATCACTTCCGACCCATCTTCGGGGTTGGCAGGRTTCCCTGCTATGTTTTAAATAGCAAAGATCAAAATTTCAGTTGACAAAGAGCAWGCTCATCTCCCACATCCGAGTGCCCATGGCTCTGGCTGCTTCCAAGGAGCTGGATCAGAGCTCCCAGCACAGCTCCTGGAGATGGGGATCTGTTGGAAAGGGCTCCTTCTGCCCTACACACGACACCCCAGCCCTGCACCTCTACCCTGGTTTCTGTGAGCATGTTTCAGTAGAGGGAATGAAATGCCATAGCCTTGGTGTTTTATATACTATTACCAATCTGCTCTTTTTCCAGGAGAATTTCATGATATTCATAGCTGTCAATTGTACAAAGTGAGGATGTGAAAAACACAGAGCTGCCTTTCCTCTTCTGCCCTAAGGGTGTGTGGGGTTATCACACATACTCTYTCCTTTGTGTTTCATACTTATCCTTAGCATGTTTTCTTTCCCTATTTCCAGTGAGATAATGTAAGCAGTTAAGTAAGCATTCTCCTTTCTTTTCTTGTGGCAATATCATCAAAGAAACCTCACTGACTCATTGCTCCAGATTCTCACCAAAATTTCCACTGTTTATGAAGCAAGTTCAGTTCAGAGTGTTCCTAAGCCTTGGTTTTACAGCTCCATCAGATGGTGTAAATTTCAAAGCATAAACCTATATTAAAATCCAACTACTAATTCAGCAGCACAAAGAGGGTTTGATCACTTCCAGAGCATTAAGCTACCAAAGCAGTATCTGCACCAGCCACTACAAGTACACTTAGAGCAGCATTTACAGTTTCTCATCACATGCCACGCATGGTGTTTACCCTGTTTAAAAAAAATACGTTCAAAAATGAACAGGGGTTATTCACACCAGCTCATGACATCTCTAAAAGTTACCTTTTCCCATCGCTTCCTGTCATTTTCCCCACCTTCCTGTTTTTTCCCGATTTTCTAAGAACCCCACTCTGAATTTCTTCTTGAAGTAGTTGAGTAGAACGCTCAATTTTTTAAAAAGTCTTTTCAGTGGTTTCACTTAAAAATAGAAGGAAAACAGCGCGTAGGCTCAGATTTTGATACCAGTTATTTCATGCCAGTAGGAAAGCAAGTTCAGAACTGAACAGTCAAATTCATCAAGCRGAGCCCCTTGATGGAGGGTGATTTGCCCACACAAGAATAATTGCACAGTTAAAGACACAGAAAGGTTTATGCAGATTTAACCCTAAGTAGCAACTGGTTGTACAACTGGTTCACTAAAATAATACTAAATCTTCATTACTCAACAAAAATATAACCAACAGTTGAGGAATTTAGAGCAGGCAGCTTACACAMCAGAAACTAATGAGATAATCACACCAAAGCAGACTGGTTCAAAAGTCTKAAGCATTTCTGATTTATACACACATTTTGTGTCCTCCTTGGCTCCAATATTTGCATTAGTAAATTCCCTGGCATAAAGTAAACACACATTTCTGAGTCACTACCGAAATAAATACTAAAACTGTGCAGTTAAATATTGAATTTTATCCAACCAACATCATTCAAAACTACTCATGTAATTATTATGAATTATTATGAGCAGCAAAATTTTGAGTGCAGAAAAATCCTGCATAAAACCAGAAAAATTACAATCCTAATTTATATGATTAAAGCTGACATTTGCAGCAATTGTGCAATGCACAAAACTTCAGAATTGAAACACTGTGTAATTAAAATTGGTAATTGCAAAAAACAGGCTGCTTAGACTATAATTTAACCAGGTTCCCTTTATTTGATCATCTGATTTTAAAGGTTAATGCAGTGGCCTAGGAAGCCAGTGTGCCCATTTTAATTGTGCTGGCATTTTGACCAAACACCACTTTAAGGGAGATATGGGAGGAAAAATCAAAACTGTCTTTGCAAGCCACTGCTGCCTTCATAAAACGTTCATCGTGAGAACACACAAACCCAAAATCTGCTGACTTTATTAAAATATTAACAAGGTATAGTTAAAACTTTTGTACACTTATGCAAATCAGGTCGCTAGAACAAGGGAAAGAAGAGATCCCCTGGGAGAAAAAAAAWATAAAATCAACAAAGTGAAAAGATCAGCCATCCTTCCACAGCATGACAGCACAACACAAGAGGCAGCAGCTTGGGAATTCAGCAAGATAAATAAAAACCCTCCAAAGTTTAAGTAAATCATGGTTTATAAAGCTAATAGATTTAAATGAGGCATATGGTACCATTCTATAAAAAGACCGCCTTTCCCAGGGGATGGAGCAGTATTTTGGTGGCCACGCTGCACAGGTATTTGTGAGGGGCCAGCAGAGTGGGCACCTCCCCACGAGCTCTCTGGCAGGGCAGGCTCTGCTGCTCCATTGCCCAAGAGGTTCCTCGCACACATCCCACAGAGGTTCAGGTCTGTGTGGGTTTAGCACTAYGGGTTTTGGTGTGATTTAACCCCAGCCCCACTGCCATGGCTCCAAGGAGGCTCCAAATGTAGCAGCAGTCCCTCCAGAAGGTTTGGTAACCCTGGGAATGGGCACAGGCTCTGTGGAGCCTACAGCTGCTGTGGCTGTGCTGCCAGGGAAACTGGTGTGCAGAACCACAGCTCGGAGATGGGATATTGCCTTGGAGGAGCTGCTGCTCGAGCATCATGTCGAGCTGCACACACACTCTGCTCTCATACCTCAGCAGGGAAAATTCCTTTACTTATGATTTAACAGTGAGGGAGAGGATGGGGCAGCTACCATTTGCTTAGTCTTTGTATGTTAATCAGTCCCTAAATTATTAATAGRGAAAAAGAAATTATTTACAAGGTGTTTGACGTAGACATGTAAGGATGTAGCAACACTACTGTCAAGAGAAATACTCATAAATCATGATATCTGTCTTGTCTTATTTATTTATTTATTCCAGCCATGCTCAGAGACCCTTTTCTCCTCCAGGCACCCAGAGAAGCAGGGGGAGACTGAGAGACTTTTTAAGGGCAGAAGAAACCATACCAAGGTTAGGCACCTTTTCTAAATGCTGCACAAGGGTGATGGTTGCACAGAGAAATCAACGGCTTTAGCTTTGTTTTTACTCCTGTTGTAAACATACCTGAAGCTCTGTTTGAAAGAAGAACTTCTGTGGGCACTGGGAACAGTCATAAATTTTGTCTTCCTGCCCGTGGACTGCAAAGATGTGCTGCTGCAGTTTGTTTGCCTGTACAAAAACTGAAACAACACAGTACAGTTAGTTGAGATCGCTCCAGATAAAGCACCTCGCCTGGAACCGCACTTCAGAGCCTTTGCAATTGTAAAAGGTGAGGAAATCTGCCAGAGAAGTGCCGATACACTTGGCTCAGCAGAATTTCCTTACAAGTAGTCAATTTAGAGTCTCCAGGCTGACAGTCAGCTTACTTCTAACAGACTCTACATCCTGTATGGATTTTTGATATTTCACATAAAGCTAACACTGCCCACAGGTAACTGGAAGAACTCAGCCATCAGACCAAAGAGAGGACGTCACTGCTCCCGCGGGGAGCCCTGGGCCCACGGCAGGTGCATAAGATGCATTTTTAATGCAGGACAACTGGGCCAGGAGAAGCCTTGATGGCTGGTCTGGAAGACACGTGGCCCAGAACAGCATTTCTGGCAGATATGTGAATCTGAAAGGGCAGGCTTRCCACAATTTTTAGATCTTTTAAATRGGTTGACCATTCAATATAAAAGAAAAAGATTATTGTTTAACAGCACAAATAYCACAGCATCTGCATTAGGATTCTGAATTGACAATTATTCTGACTTTATCAAAGGAACATATTGAACCACAGTTTTAGCTGGGTAAAAAATATATCTGATTTCATTTTTGTCTCACTTTATATGAATGGTCATCTGTATGTGAAAATGGCTTCTTCAGCAGAATTTAACACATGAACTCGAAGTTTTTTTACAGCACATTTCAGAAAGGATAAATTAACTCCAAGCTCACAAAAATACCAATTTCTCAAATATGGGCCAAACCCTAAAGAATGTGGGTTCACCTTATTCACACCAGTTAAAGGAATTGCAGTTGCTGCCATGCCCTTTTACTGACAACAGGTCCACAGTGACACCTACATGATCCCTATCTCTCAAACAGATTGGAAATGCAGATGGTAACTACTGTGTTGAAGACAATATAAAAGGCAGCTCCTGGAAAAGCAAGATCACCCCTGATCATTTGCACTGATGAGACAGTTTAAAGGATCTTCAGAGAAGGGATATCTAGCAGGCTCTCAGACCGGAGTTCGAAATGCGCCACTGTAAGAAAACGGGGCTTAAAGTAACCTCTGAGAGGGCAGCTGGGAAAACCATACAGCTGCACAATTTGGTCCTATCAAACCTTTACTCCCCTTTACTCAGCACTGTGAGTGGACCATGACCCATCTGACCTTTAAAGGGTCCTTGCTCAGGTGCATAAGGGCTTGCAAGAGCAGGTCCATATTTTGCAAGTCCTGCACTTGGGTACACATAGCATCTTTGGGCCACAAGGCATAATGGAATTTAAATTGGAATTGTGGGGGCCATGCAGAGCCCTCTGCGTGTGGCAGCACTGCTCGGTGTCAAACGCCACAGAGCTGCTCGTCAGAGCGAGCCCCAGCTTCAGACAGAGGATATTTGAACATTTCCAAGCACAGTATTTCTTTTTCCCAGGGAAAGGAATACAGTATTTTACAAATCCCCCGAGTGTCATTTCTGSATCTAGCCATGCACGCTGAGGCTTGTCTTGGCCTCCCTGTCTTACCTGTGAAACAAACAGGGCATTTGAATGTGCCTCCCATCCCCTCAAAGCTGTGCTCAATCAGGTGACACAGGAGCTTTGCCGGAGAGTCAAACATCTGGTTACACAGCTTGCACTCATGATTGATGCCTTCCTCTGCAAGGTTCAAATGATACAACTTGTTAGTGACACAGCAGATTAGCATCGGGGAGGCAGCAGCGGCCGGCGGGGAGCGGCTGTGGCGGCACACAGGACCCCCAGGACCCCCGGCCACTGCCCCAGCCCAGACCCAGCTCAGCCCAGCCCGAGCTCAGTCCCAGCTCAGTCCCAGCTCAGCCCCAGCCCAGCTCCGGGCAGGATGAGCCGTTGGATGTTCAGGGGTGCAGCCCCCCATGTTTCGGCTGCGCTGAGAGCGGCCCTGTGCTCCATCCACCAGGAACCCACGCGGGGCTCTGGACAGCCCAGAGCAAAGGGAGAGCAGCCCTGCTCTGGGTGCAGATTRTTAAAGAGTCAAACAGCATTTCAAATGGCTTTAACAGTGTCAATTCAACCACCAACACTGGCACAGGGCTGAAGCGCTGTCTTCACCTCAGAGTACACTGCAAACATACGGGAGAGGAAGGAACTACTGGAGAATAGCAGGAGCTGAGACCAGAGTGTCAGCGTAAATTTTTGTATCTATTGGCTTTTTACATGGCAAAGAGAGACCACTGAAAGTATTTAAATGTAATTTGAAAGCGTAATTTCCATGTCATATATCTTAAGTATTGAATACACAGGRCCCATTTTCAATATCTCCATATTTTAACTGAACTCAGTAAAATAACAATAATTATTACTCTTGGTTCAAGCCTACTACTTTTGTAAGATTATATGCTTCTCTGTTTACTGAAGTTTTGGTTCTGGGTGCAGCTGAGCCTTTTCTTRAGGTACTGAAGCCCTATTAAAGCAATTTTCACACATAAAAGTAAACAATCCTTTGGTTTTCTTGAAGGAAGAGAGGGAGTTGCAGAATTTTAGAAAACATAATATACAATTTATAAAAATCAGAAAACCACCTAAACATTTTTAATATTGTGGCTGGTTTCTGCAAATACTTCCTGAAAATATATCTTTCCTTTACGGTGGCAGCACATGAACTTCTCATGAAATTGTGTTTTAAAAACTAAATAAACTCTTCCTTTTGTTCTACACTCAGCGTTATCAACCACCAATGTCAAATAACAATGGTTATTAATTTTTAGTAACAAGATTGCTGAGAAGCAACTACATTAGTCCATGAACTAATTCCTGCCAAATACATTTGGACCTTATAAATAACATGAGTCCTCAGAAGCACGGTCTTTACTTACAGTTGCTTCAAATTAGCTTTTTCTAATCTTAAAGGGGCTAAAGAGAAGG
>NW_026623486.1:102860-120963 GCF_030028575.1 Malurus melanocephalus | reverse complement strand
GGTGAGTGGGTGGCAGTGGGTGCTCACGGTGAGTGGGTGGCAGTGGGTGCTCATGGTGAGTGGGTGGCAGTGGGTGCTCATGGTGAGTGGGTGGGAGTGGGTGCTCATGGTGAGTGGGTGGGAGTGGGTGCTCACGGTGAGGGGGTGGCAGTGGGGAGGCAGCATGAGGAGAAGTAAGCAGGTGGGTTGGGAAGGAGATAAAAAGAGAAAAAGAAAGAGCCAGGAACAGAAAGATGAAAGGGCTGGTAGCTCCATGGCAGCAGCTCTGCAAATCCCCTTGGGAGCCGCAACCAGGGACTGGGATATCTCTAGGAGGTTTGMGATGCTCTGCTGGCGCAGCCTCCACGGGCAGGCACGTTGTCCTCCCCAATGTGCAGGTTTCCAAACCAGACCCTCTCCCCTCACTGYGGCTTAACGCTGGATTCTCCCATCAGACCTTGCCTGAAAAGTTCTGCCTTTGTGTGAATTTTGCAGCCTGCTCCAGAGGGAAGAGGAGATGGGGAAGGGACATGAGCCTCATGCTGAGCGTGCCCAGCCACACCGCTGTGTGCAGCAACCAAATGCTGCAATAAACCCGCAGAGGACAAAGCAGGAACTGGGAGGAATGGAACAAATGCCTTCTACAAATAAATCAGAGATACCATGTTTGACATTAATTTTTCTACCCTCTACATACAGGGTATTCAGAAAATAGTAATTCATGTACAGCCTATGGTCCTGTGTGAGCACATGTGTTCATAAATACAGATAGACACACTGACGACTACACAGCTGCTCTTTTAGCAGCCCAAAGATCTATAATTTGAGTAAAAAAAAAAAAAAAAAAAAAAAAAAAAAAAAAAAAAAAAAAAGCCCCAAAAAACAAACAATGCTCAGCATTTCAGTTAAAGTATATTCTTACAAGTTTGGTATGTTTAATTAGGTAACAGAGATTGTGTATTTTCTTGGCTGATCCCTGCAGTATTTTAAATAGTTAAACCCATAACAAACAAACTAAAACTAGAATGAAAAATAATAAAACATAATGGGTTCCTGCAGATCTGGAAATTTATCCCACTCGAGGCAAGACCTTTTGATTTGCAAATCCACTTCTGAATTATAAGGCCTTCTCCTCACCGGTGGGGGTTTTTATTCCACTCCCACAGGAGTCCATTATGTATTTCTTGTGTCTATAAAACCATCCAGAAAGAAAAAAAGGGGGAAAAAGTACCATGGTTAGCATGACAAACGTTTCTCTTTTCATGCATGTGTATTCAAAATATGAAAATGCCCAAAGATATAGATAGAATTGCTGCTATAATCACTCTCTCCTCTATGGCATTTTACAGCATATTATTTTACACAGAAACACAGCACATGTATAGGGATACTCAGTCACCTTTGGAGAATAACTTCCTTGAATTATATAAGATCATATAGGTACATGCATGGAGGCTTTTTGACAATGCGGTGTGACAGTCGAATGTGTGGTGCCGGGCACTAGCAACAGCAAACATATCATCCTTTCCCTCATTCTTATGCGTCTTTTTTTTTTTTAGCATGACAAGCATCTATGAGAGACCTACATAACTCAAGTGAATTATGCAGCCCCTCTCATTTGTAAAATAAAATGCAGATTTTTACAGCCTGTTAGGCTAGATCTTCTCCCATTTCTTCRGAAGTGTATCTATGGAGGGATCGACTGATTACAGGACTAAACGAGCAATGCACAGCAAACAAGAATCTTGGGTTTCTTGCCTTTTTTTTGTGTGCTCAAAATAATAAGCATTAATTTTACACTTCATTTCTCAAAAAAATAATAGGATGTGCTCTTGTTTAAAACAAGCAGGCCTGCTGGATTCTGTCAGGCTGAAACTATGTCAGGCCAAAAGAGGAACAGAGCGCTTTGTGTAAAAGTATCATGGGGAGATGATAGTATCCTGTAATGTTTTCAGTACCTACTTTTGTCTCCAAAAGCATTTGATCCCTGGCAGACACATACTTATTTCCATACTGGTCTTGAGGGAAGCCAGTAGGAATGAGAGCTGATTATCTGAATCCTGAAGGTGAAACCTGGGTGGTGCCCACTGATGTCAAAGGCAGGCATTTGTATAAATTTGGAGGTACATAATTTACTGCCTGTTAGTGAGGATTAGTGGGTTGCGCAGACCCAGCTGAACTGCGGTGGCAGAGCACATCGCTCATTGTCCCCAAGTTGGGGTGCGTTTGCAGGATAGTTTTAAATATGTTGATAGGGTGTTTAGTAGCACTCACACTGCCATTCTGCCCATTTAGGAGTGGGAATATGCTTCTCCATAAAGCTATTTCTGCTGCAGCAATGTGCATTTAATACATATTACAATGAGTCTCTAAGCCTCTAAGAGAACCGACACCAGCAGCCTCCTGGCGAGGATGCAGTATAATTAATAATGCTGTATTAAACCCATTTACTGTATCAGCTGCATTTCTAATTATAACTATATTAATGGCAACGTAAAAGTACGTTAACACTGTCGTGTACTGACACATTATCACAACAACAAATAGGAGATTTGAGCACCAAAAATCACGATGGCATTGTCTTCACTGTTAGTTTAAACTTCTCTCTTCAACTTGATTTAATAAAGCAAAAATTTTCCCTTATGGAATAACTGCAATAGTCCTAACTTGAGAGATCATGTAAGGCAATCTGATGCTCGTTGCTGACAACAACATGTGCATCCCACACTAGCAGCTTCCCAGACCAGTRTATTTCTACTCCACTGCAGCAAATTAAGGCAATAAAGGGGAATTTCTTTCCTGTACTCAGATGTTCACATCCATGAGTTAACCACGTTTTTAATGAACTTTGAAGTACTGTGATTCAGTGTAACAAAGCATTAACATACTGTGTTCACAGAGAACCTTCTCCTGTCCATTAGATCATAAATTTGGTAGAATTAAATGGGCCGTGTGCTCTAATTATGGCAGAAATAAATAGAAATTGGAATGAACACAGGGAAATAAAATGAAAACTGCATGGAACTATTCTGTTTATGCAATTMATTTCCTAGTAAATAAGTAATCAAAGGGAAAAATTTATAATGTAAGAAAAGAAGGAGCTTCCCCAGCAATTTCTTCCATGTGGCTGTGAAGGAGCAAGGGGCTGGAACCAGGGTGGGATGACAGTGAYGGACAGTGCCCTCCGAAACAAAGCCTGCAGAGAACCACTTTGACCCCTCRTCTGCCTGGCACTGCTCCACCACTGGTTTTCATTAAAAACAATCCGAGGATGGAGGCAAAACCAAGGTCTGAGAACACACTGCAACTGCTCCAAGGGAATGGCAAATTCGCAGATGCTCACAGCGGATGAAGACGACGTCTGCTGAACAGTCGACATTTCCTCATCACCATWGCTGCCTAAGCCCATGACCTGCTACACAAACCATTTGGACCACATTTCTCCGCTGCATTTTTGTAATTAATCCCGGAGGATGCAGCCCAGCCCCTCCCTTGCCGGCRGGGTGAGGATGCTGTTCTCGGGCCAGCGGCACCGAGTCGCTGTGCGGCGCGGGCGCCCCGGCCATTAGGCTGCCTGGGCGGTGAAAGGCAGCGGATTGATGGCGTGGCAACACAAATGTCACCTGGGGAGCTGGGTGCCGTCCTCCCAGGGATGCTGGAGGTCAGTTACTATGGCAACGCCGAATGAGCTCAACCTTGTAACTGACCCTTATCTTTTTTTGATCTGTGGYCCCCTTGGGACCTTGGCTGGAAATCAACTGGAAAATAATCTGGTCACATATCAGAAAGAAAACTATTTATACTTATTTATTTAGCCAGGTAGAGCTCATATCTCCCTTTGACGACTCTGCCAGACTAAAGACACCCATCATGTTCCCTGAGTGTTTTGTGTGGCTGTGTGTAACACCCAGCTCTGCACTGTGAGAAACGATGCCGAACYCCCCCTGCCACTGCARAACATACACACACACACAAATTGCCACRGATATCTGTGCTCATGACTCTGATATATTGCCAAAATCTTGCCTTGCTCTCAGCCCCCGACTTGCCYGTGTGGAAAMACATACACCTACACCCCTTCTTGGATGGTTTAATATTTTATGTTGGTATCTGCTAATCATATTCTTTTGTGCTTTATCTCTCAGCTGAAATATGATTCTGCTTTGAAATATATTTATATGATCTAGAATGGCACAACACTGATGTCTTTTATGAGCCGAAGATTGTTTAATAAAATCTTGCATTCCTGCTTCATCCTTATGACAATTTTACTATTATAAGTTTTCAAGGGATATGAGAGCTGTCCACTGTGGTTAGAAACATCACTTTAATGAAAAATGATAACACGGGGGCTGGATTTTTCTAGAAACTATGTAAGGAATAACAAAAATACAGAACTCCTAACATGCATTTTTATGTAATTTTGTTGGTCTTCCTTCCATTTGCCTATGGATAAGACTCATTAAAATCAGTTTTCTTCCGTTTTCCAAGGGATGGGCAGCCTAGACAAGGGGTTTATCAGCACAAAGGGCTATTGCCCTTCTTCAGGTGGGGAGACTCTCTGGAGAAATGGGATTTGGGAAATCAGGGAATATATTAGGAGACAGAAGCCACMGGACTTGCTGGTGCTGGAGGAAGTGCCTATGGATTCCTGGTAACAAATTCCAAGGTTACTTGTGAGGTACTTCTTCAGGCTCAAGAAGGTATTCTTTTCCATGCTAAATTAGCCTACACCACACAACGGGCTCTATACTCTTTCATCGTCTTAGGGGGCCTCGAGCTCAAAATATGCAGAATTAGATGCCAAATTATTTATAGGGTAGCTTGTAAGTTCACTGCCTCCAGTATATGTCAGTACACTGCAATATTAAAATGACCATCAAAAAGAAGCATGGTCCCAGAGGGACTGGGGATGAGATTGCAGGGAGTTTCATACCGGCTGCAAGTTGCTGTGCTGCTGCAGAGCCCCTGCCCTGCTCCTGCCAGCTCTGTGCTCCCCCTGCMCTGCTCCTGGGCCAAGGCTGAGTCTCACACGCACCAGGTGGGGCTGCCAGACCCACCTTCGGCAACTTCATTTTCAGTGTACAAGAAAAATAAAATCTGAAAGTTCAAAGGAGTTCATGGAGCTGTGCATCATCTATCTCTGACTGCAGAGCCCCAGAGGGACCTGCCWGCAGAGCTTTATTTTAGATTTAGATATTAATCTGGGAAACTGCATAAAGATAATTTATAGAAATGCACTATACTTTAGTATAATAACTTCACACTTTATCAGCCTTTCTCCAAAGATGCCTTTTTTAATAGCCTATATTAAAACTTTTTGTGGACTTAAGCCTGTTAGGTCTGGCTGCTCCTTCATAATAGTTGATTAAGGAATAACTCCACTGGCTTCCATCTAAATGCAAAAGCCATTCAGGAAAAGAAACACACACTGTCTTTGAGTGTGCAAGCCTATACAACCACACATATTGAGACTAATGAACCCCTAAGAACAACTAGAGTTAGTAAAAACACATCATTCCTACACAATTCAACCCAAGTCAATGTTTTGAAATACTTACAGTTGTGTTATTTCAAGTTTAATGTCAATACCTGATSAAACTGAAATCACATAGCCCTGAATCCAGGCCCATTCCCTGCACTGTCCTCCCCTCCCTCATGCTATTGTATTGCTGAAACCTAAATATACCTTATTACTCCTGTTCTCTCTGGGAGCAGCTCCCTGCACTGCTACACAGCAGGAATCTATTCATCCTCTCATCCTATTGACAATATCACATYGAAGAGCTCAGTACAAACAGCAATAACTAGTATCTATTTGGCATCTATTCTTGTGAAATTAAAAATTAAAATTAAAACATCATTATACTCTTATTAAACATCCCACTGGAACATGCCAATGCTTTAAAAACACGCAAAGCTTTAAACCTACTTTCAAKAGGTGTAAAGCCCTTTTTTACTCCTTTTACAGGCCTGGCACGTTTCCCAGGCTCAGCACCAGGGCCCCAGAGCCATGAGGTGCCCCCTCCCCAGCGCCTCCAGCAGTGCCAATGGGCACAACTGTGGTCACACAGAGACCCCAGAGCTGCCAGGACCCACCAGCCCCAAGGGGCCAAAGGCAAAACCTTCCCTCCCACAGGCAGCCCCTGCCCTGCATGGATCCTGGGCACGGGGTGGCACCTGCACCCACAGCCACTGTTCAAAAGGCTGAAATTCACCTTTYGCTGGTGCATTTTGCTGTGCTCACAGACAGGTTCCTGAGCTGGGTCCCCTGAGCTAACCCAGCACACYGGGGACAGCACACGGTGTTTGTTAAACACACCGGCTCCCACTGATGAGCAGCACTGATCTTCACATTCCCATTTCCCAAGCACACATTGACAKGATAGGCTTTAAATCTATCGTGTAAATAATCATCAGATTAATGGTCTCTAATAGTATATAATTAACATGACAGGCTACAAGCCAGTTGTTGTCAACTACACTCAGCAATGCATAGAGTAAGAGAAAGGCATAAACCACTCCCATGATGGCATCAAGGAAGCAGAAAAACCGGTAAAAGGAGAAATAAAAACAAAAAGTCTCAAAAAAACCCCACTTAAATGTACAATTTAACTGAAAAACACTGAAGGTTCTTTCAGGCATCAGAGAATAACAAATGTCAATTTATTTTTTTTAATGATTTCTTTTTTGAGTGGGAGGGTAGACTTTAATTTCTATCAGCAAAGAAAAGTTCTATAATCCCTGTATTGATGCAATGCCTCTTGAGTGAGTACAGGGGAACTGGCATAAGGGGCCTTATTCTGATATTGCAAATTCTACATAAATACAGAAATATACTTCCAGAAATGTAAACTTTACAGCAGTATCAGCTGTGGTCAAATTAAAGATTATATTARTATAGATATCTGGGAAATGGTGCAATGGGTATAGAGTTTAAWGTAAAATTGAAAACGAACCATGAGCATTATTTTTGTGGTAGATCACCAAACCCTCAGAGACTGGCCAATTGCTGCATCCCCATAATGCTGCACCACTTACTCATATTAAACAAATGCAATTATTTTAAATATGTATTAATTTCCTTTTCTTATTAAGAAACAWTATTCTCAGGGAAAAGTCTCTGGTTAAAAAGCAATCTCTCATGCATTGTTTTCAACTTAAAGACCAAAATTCTTTAAAATACATGCAGACAAGCAAAAACCCCAGAAACATCTCTCCGTTTTTTCTTGGAAAATAAAAATTATGGTTACAGCTATCTTGASATGATCATTTAGCACAACTGCACCAGAGCTGAGTGCTTCATCTGAGGGATGAGCACACATCACAGCCCAGCCCCAGAGAGGCTCCTGTCCCCCACCCCAGGTGCCTCCCTCACCCCTCCCCAGGGACAGGGCCAGAGCTCGGGGACAAAAACCAGGCAGGCATTGGGGATGACAAAATGAGATGCCATTGCAAACAGAGGGAACCAAGGGTGACTAAATAAGGTCTGGCTGGCTAAGATAGGTAACTGATTTTGCATGGCATGAATATCTCTCAGAGCTCGTTAAAAGCAAATATGCCCAAAAGAATGAACCCCCCCAATCAGACACATTTTAAATCAGGAATCCTAGGGTGCACTAATGCAAGATATTCCTTAAGGCAGTCAAAAAGAAGAATCTGCATGAAAACAAGAAAATATCTTAGGCATCTCAGCATTATGCAGACATATATTCTTGTAGAGTGGGATTATGCAGAAGTAAACGTACAGAGCATCTCCCATTGATGCTGGTGGAATTTGCTTGATTAACACTCCACAGTCCAGGTGGAAATCAAACCCTAAGGCAGCTTCATCTAAAATAAGAAGAGAAACTGTAACCCAGTGACCTTTTGGAAGAGATCTCACAGCTGAGCAAGGGCTCTGCATAACACAGACTGTAAAGTTACTCTGGGTAGCGCTCATCTGAAATACAAAGATGGATTACAATGCATAAAACCTAATATCAAACTATTAAACCTTTACATGTGCTCTTTGTCCTGCATGCCAGCCAGCCAGCTTGCACACTTCACACAGGATCTGGAGCTGGACAGGCAGCACTGATGCAGCTGCCCTGAGCTCTGCACAGAAGGGCCAGCACACACATCCTGCAGGGCTGCGAGGGCAACATGGGCACAAACCTGCTCCTGGGATCCTAAACTCAGAGGACTTTGGCTTCTGCTCCTGTAAACAAATTCCTTTCTATTTTACCATGTGAGTAGCTCAGTCAGGCATTTATGGCTGTTGGCAGATATTCTGTCAGTGCACAACATGGCCAGCTTGGTTTTGTTTTTTTTTTTTTTTAGAAACACATATTCTTCATTTTATATGTCATTAGCTGTTTAATCCATTAAGGAAAGCCACATGGAAATTCTCACATTGTAGACAGACTCTGGAGAATATATGTGTGCTRTGTCAGAAAACTTACTGTAAAAGATAAGCAAAGTCTGTAATTTTGATTAAATAAAGGGTTCCAGAAGAGCCAGTCCTACTGTGGTGCTGAAGCAGCCTCTTTCCAGCCACTTGAAGGTGTGAGCATGCCATGGTATCAAAACACAACAACGTCCAGGAGGTTCAGATTGCTCATTAACAGCAGGAGTCCTACACAGCTATTTTTGCCTAAACTCACCCAGATCTCAGGCTCATAGCATTGTTAAGCTTTCCTGGGCTCTCGGCAACTCCTCTCATTCTCAGAAGTTATATTAAAAAAAAAAAACTAAAAAACAAAGCCCCAGGCCTGTGCCCAAAATAAAGCACTAAGATGTTCCCAGCAGGATGGTGCAGTCAGTGTGTACATGGTACAGACTGGAGCCATGCAGAGGTGGCTGAGATCACTTGGAAAGATCCAAAGGTGTAGTTGGATTGCTGTAGAGAATGGCCTGATGTGCAATCATTGAACTTAAAAGACACTTAGGGGTATCCACCTAATAAGTCCACATGAGAAGAACCATATTCCATAGCMCTGCAAAAGTTACTGAGAAGAATGAAAAATGAGAAGAATGATCAAGCTCCTTTTCAGCTGCGCCCTCAAATAAKATTCTTAATCAAGCCATCATGGAGTCCCTGCTTCAACCAAAAAAGTCTCTCTGTCAAAGACCTGCTACCCACCATTTTATTTTTTTTTTCTCTTTTTTTTGAGTTCTTATTTTAACCTCAGATTCAACAATCAGCATTAAGAAGTCGGCATTTGCTCCTATCACCCCAGAGAGGTAGGGAAAATACAATTGTATATATGCAAAATAGGTATGAACTCTGATAACAATACTTTGCCTGTAGGCAAAAAWTGACTTTTTAAATGGCAACCACTATAATAATGCTAGCCTAAGACCCACCTTGCAGGATTTTCCTCTGCTTAGTRAAAAAAAGGTACACACTGATAGGAAAAGCAAAGAATTTCGGCACTGATAATACAGGGAATGTTTTAGTGGGAATGGGGRAAAACAAAAATGTGAAATAAAAGTAAAATATCTGTCCCATGAAATTACAAATATACCTGCTGTACCAGCATGGAGGGCGTGAAGTGGCAGGTCTGCAGCCACAGAGGCAAAAAGKAGCTCTACCAACATCTGCTCCCTAAAGCTCGTTAGTCCCAACAGCAGCACCAGAGAACCCCAACTGGGGATGCTTTCCCCACACAGCCCATCCTTTTGGAAAGCTGCCTCCAGAGGAGGAAGGGTCTAAAGCAATGGTCTAAAGGATGAGTGTTAAATCGTGCCTACTCTTGACATTTCTATTCCTTATGATTGCAAACAGAAAATGCTTTCTGCACAAGAGGAGGTGCAGGAACAGGGCTTCCTTTCGAATCATACCCGAGACCACAAAGTCCGGCTCCTTGAGGGAGCTTTGGGAGACCTGGGATGCCCTGGTGCCACCCAAGTGCCTAAACTGCCCCAGCAGCAGCAGGGAGTGGTGCCAAGGGCACCCAGCCCCAGTGTGACCAGCCACTCCTCCATCACACACCAATGGCAGGTTGGGGACACATCCTGGGAAGCAGCGTGCAGGCAGCGTGGCACACACACAACAGTTCAATCTTTGCGGCTACATGAGCATCAATTATGCATTGTATCAAAACCCAAAATGCTAGAGCATGAAGCAGGCAATTCAAAGAAGCAGCATGAGCAAAGCAAATGCCAAAGAAATGAAAAATACGTCCAAAACTGTGACAAGAGCACTCGGCTACTTTTCACATAACATCATCAATCGTCTCTCATCGAAGATTTCAAATACTTGGGAAGAGATTACAAAAATATTCAAAGATACAATATTTGTATTTTGAATGTTAATTTGACACAAAGGAGTGTGCATGAGGGAATGTTTATAATCAGCACTCCAATAAACTCACAAATGACTCCAGTATTTTATAAGCTTGTTAGAAACAAATCACTCCCTTAGCTTATATTTACTTACTGATGAATAATAAAAGGCCTCAATACACAAAGAGTAAATTCAAAATGTTTTCCTCTTGTTTTACCTTCTATGACAATACTAGAACCCTTGCATTCAGGCTGATTCCTAAACATGCCTCTCCTGGTTTTATGGCTAAATACTGATTTCTCTGYACCAGCAGAGGCAGCTTTGAACCTTGGTTGCTGCCCCAGACCCTCTGTAAGACAGTGCCCTGGTCTGGAGCTGAGCTGCAGTGGCTGCCTTGTCCCCTGCCTTTGTGCTGCCTGGAGCAGGGGTAAAGGGAGCATGTTCACTTGTGCCAATTTATGAAGCAGTGAAGGTGCAGTCTGAGTGCTCAGTCCAACGAGGAAGAGGAGGAGATATGCACACCTTGAACACTTCCTGGAGCAACGCACAGAGCAGTCGAGCAAAGCATATAAAAAGAGATTTTGAAATATACCTACAAGCCTGCAATGGTCCTGATCAGCTGATGAATTGCAAAACACATCAACTGCTTCAGCTGGTGTGCAAAGGCCTGGGTGAGGGGTCAATATGATGGTCAGGCTTCTGTGACCACCCAAACACCCTGCACAGTGTTGGTGCAACAGCCCAGTAATTGACCATAGCCAAAAAAAACCCTTTAGCCTGTTTAATACCACCAGGATGCTTTAATGCGATACAAATMATGCTTCAGCAGACAACACAACACCTACACCTTCCAAATGCTTTCAGTTATACCCCAGCTCAAACCAATAATGCTCTAGATGCAAGCACAGGAGACCAGTGCTAGCCATCAAGCCCTGGCAGTAGCTGTGCCGTGGTACCCACGTGTGCCATGATAGCTGGATTTCAGGAGTAATTGCTGCATGGGCCGGCWTGCTGCATTCATAAGGGGTAAGCACACAAATGGAGGGAGACTAAAGTTGGCAGAACAATGCCTCATTTTTCTAATGTAACTAAGTGCTGAATGTGGTAATGGGAGTGGTGGGGATACTTGTCTTTATGCTTTTATTTACCCAATAGAAATATTACAGAGATATTCTAATGCAGGTTTTTACTTAATGTACAGTTAAGCATTACACAAACATTTTATTGTGGTCTGTAAAGATGATCTATTTACAGTAGCTGAAAAAAATCAAACACTGCATTCAAGCATAAGTGCTTCCGGTAGACACACAAATGCAGAGTGACTTTACAAAGTAAATGTAACACAGGCTTTTGTTCTAATGCTTCATACACTGGCATCACACACACCTTCAGCACCCCTTAAAGACAAACCAGACACTGCCCCGGACCAAGCTGGCTGGACATACAGCACCTTTGTAATTGCATAAAGATGCTGAAGTGAATAAACACAGCCAGGCCTAGGCACAGCCCCAGCATCCAGTGGTGCTGCAGAGGATGAGGTGTGAACTTGAGGCAGTTTCTGTATCATGCCTGGTGCTGGGACTGGCCTGGTGCTCTTCACAGGGRGTGGGGATCGCTGCAGAATTGCAGGATACATAATAAAGCATGCACAGCCCCAAATGTTATTAACCATGATACAGGCGTGCATGGAGCTGATTATGCAATCAGTCAAAACAAATATACAGCTTAGCATTCACATTTCCAGAGTCCATGGAGGAAGTACTACCAGGCAAAGGAAGGTGGAGGATGGCTGTCCCAGAGCAATGCYGCTGCCATTCCTCACACATCCATGCCACTCCTATGGGAAACTGCCCTTGCCAGGTGCTCCCCACCCCCTAACACAACACCTGCAGCACCACAGTGTGAGGTGCAGAGCCCTTGGGCACATCTGTGCTTCAAGAGCAATGCTGGGGTCTGCAAGCCCAGCCACTTAAGCCAGTAGCAAAGTTTAGAGTCTGTACCAAGGCATCTCTCCAAGGCTGAGTGTAAAGACCAGCACTCCCCACACATGAGGGGGGCTACTCAGCCTTCTGCTCTTCATCCCCAGGTGGTGCAGAGGAGTAGGGAAGCACAATGTCCTTGGGGGAGAATTCCTTATACATTGTTCCAACATCAGCATTTCAGCCCCGAGAGAGAACAGTGACTAATCCCCAACCGCTCAATAAACYTCATGTTAATGGGAGGCAGGAAAAAACATACCATTTCTCAGAAAGGAAGATAATTACTGGGGGTGTGTGAAGTACTAAAAATGCAGGAAACAAACAGCTGAAGGAAAACCCATATAGGACATGTCAGGGTTTCACATGGAAAATGCTGTCAACATGCCGCAGTGTGTGTCAGGAACCTCAGCGCTCTTCAGTCTGAAGTCAGWAGGATTTTCCCTATGGCCAGGGGGCTGCAATTTTAACTCTCTAGATTTTAACTCTCTCCCTCATTGATGCTATGGAAACAGGCAGGAACTTGAAAAGGAAAAAAAGTCATGTCATGAAGAAAACATAAAAATACACTTTTGGAGGSGAAGGATCACAGCAGTCTAAATGGCTGAATACAAAAACTACACTGCTTTCCATTTTTACCAAAGTGTCCCAAGTACGGTGCCCTCCAAGATTCTCCTTTCAGTTATCCATTTATTTTCGAGAAGCTTTTCTGGAGAAAATAAGCACTCCTTTTTTCCAGGAATAAAAACAAACCAAACCAATGCTCAGACAGCTGGCAGGACAGGCAGGGCACAGCCCAGGCTCGCTCTGGGGCTGCTCCCTGTGCCTCCATGCCTGGCAGGTGTCTCTGAGGAGGGGAGCACACCAGCTGCTCTCAGCCATGACTGAAGCCAGGCACCTCAGGCATGAGCGGTGACAATCCCAGGGCGTTCTGGCAGGGACTATCCTGGGCCCAGCCCCGTTGGCAGTGCCGTGTCACCCCACTGCTGGCACAGAGAGCACGGGCCAGCCCCAGCCCAGGCACTGCCCCGGATCACAGAGCGACACAATGGCCATTTCTAAAGGGTCACAAACCATGACATCATTCATGCTGTTATTGACAGGTGCAAAATCCGCCTGTGCCACCCTATTGCTGCTACACGCAAGGGAAAAAAGTCAGAGGAAGAACTGCTCATTGCAGTCCTTGTGTCACGAGCTGTCCAGTTGTCCACTGGCACATTCCCTGTGCCCAGCTCACCCAGCAGCTGCCACATGGGCAGGGTGGGTGGCCCTGCACCCGCGTGTCTGACCTTGGAGCCACATCAGGCACCCAGCACAGCGTCTTCATTACATGTGCTGAGTTGAAATAACTGGGGAGGATTTAAATGGCTTCATCGCACCATTTGCTTTCCTTTTGCTTTTCAAAGCAAAGGAAGTATTTATTAATAAAGATTTTAAAAAGAATTAATTATCACCATCATCAAGTCAAGCTCCCTGGTGCCTCACTGTCCAGCACCTGCCCGAGTCCTCTCCCCTTTCAGTGCAGGATCTACCATCTCTGTGCTATCCTTGTGCTTTGGAGCTTTAAAACCYTATTAAAATCAATTCACTTGGTGTCAAAAGCTCTCTTTCTTCTTGTACCCACCAGTACAGCTGTAGTATTCATCAGATTTTTACCACCAGGATTAATGTTATAAAATGTCACTTGCTACAGTAAAATTTATCAACATTATTATATACCATAGAAACTGCCACCACAGACAAATGCACTACATTAAAATTTTGTCTAGAGCTCCCTAGAGGAAACATTTGCTGCAATTTGTGTAACAGTTTATATATTTATGCTATTTAATGGTACAAAGCAATAATTATGACTTCATTCACTGATAAGCAACAGCATTATATAAATCAGATGCGGATTTAGAACATGCCAGCTTTGTCACTGGCCTACTACTTGTAAATTATGTTGCTGTTAAAAAAAAAAAATCTAAGCAAATATGAGTTAGCAGCAGGAAGCTAATAATGTGCCTCCAGCTGTTCCAGTTAACCTGCAAATGTGGCCATCTGCACCTCAGGAGAAAAAGAAAAGGAGAGATAGAGGGAGGGAGGAAAAGGAGAGAGGAGAGAAGCTCCCACCAACGCCAGCACAAAGCCTAGGCCCTGAGCAGTAGGAATGACCTTGCTCCTCATGACCAGACAAGCACATATTTAAAATCAGAAAAGTTACTAAAGAATAAAGGACCTTTTCTCCCCTAGACCCACAGAAAAAAAATTAAAAAGAGGAAAAAAAGTCCTTTCCACTGCCTTTTTTCTAGAACAGGCTGTCTTTCACATCTGAGGTTATTATTTACTGCATTGCAGGTCTGTCCAATGAACAGGTTTTTTCTTACAACTTCTGCCTTTCATTTCTACTTTTTAACACCTCTTCACAGACCCATCTTGTATTTTTTTTTTTTTAATGGTGGTCATTGTAATAGATTTATTCGCGCTTCAGACAATTTAAAATGGATCTGCAGGGCACAAAGGCTGAACTATCAAACAAGACCAAAATTCTCAGATAGAAAGTCACAGATCTCGCAGTGCACAGCAGCTTCACTCCTACCTTTGGGTTCACGGGGATGAGGTGTCCTTAGGACGTGCACGTAGTGTTTGCTCAAAGATTATTTTATAAGAGWCTTCTTTGGAATCTGGGTCACAAGGAACTGACACAAAATATTCCCTTTGACATTCATCCACACACTGAAGAGACAGTGGCTGAAAGTGCAGGTCCCGTACATTGTTACACTCGGGTAACCTGACAGCAGTTTAATACTAACAATTCTCCAAGATCCTTGTTAGCAAGGGCTCCCCAATACACCTCCTAGAAAAGGATGGTGAGGGCCTCAAAGGATTTTTAAATTTCATTTTTAAGGTCTGACTCCATAAAACAATGAGCTTAATTCCTGTGAAGGGCACGAGGTCAGAAGGGTCAGCACACCTCGCTGGAGCTGCGCCGCGCCGCCTTGCCCGCACTCTTACACAGCATCTTTGTACTGCCAATCCACCCTCATCACCCCAAAAAAGCCTTGTTTGGCACAGGTTATTGAAGCTGCTGTTGGCCTTGTCATGCTTAAATAGGCTCAGGATTATCATCACTCTTAAAGCAAAAAAAATCTCATCATGCCTCTTCTAAAATTAAGCAATCCAGTTTGTTCCCTTATTTWAGTGCACATCTGTTTGCACCACTTCAAGAATCATAAACTCGATAAAGTTCTTACAGTACTGAAAGTGCCCAATATTGAGCCTTATGGACCCTGATCTCGTGGGTGGGCAGCACGAGCTCCTCAGAGCACATCACTGTCACAGAACAGGGGATCTATATCTGAGCAGCATTGGATGGACCTGACTGTTATTATTAGATTTGCACCAAGGAAACATGATTTATCTCCATTCCAATTTTTGTAACTATAGCTCATTCTAATGCTAACTGCATTTACAGGGATTTATAGCTCACTTGAAAGATTAACTCAGGCATACATAATTTCAAAGGAACAAAACCSTTTTTTTTCCTTGAAAATACTGAATTTATTTTTAACTGATCAGGTGTAATAATGTTGGAGCACATACCTGTTTTTAAAGCCATCTTTCATGCTTTTCTCTATTTAAGAGTTTTGTGACCCAATGTGGTTTAATATTTTCAAGTGAAATACCTCACCCTGATGGTACATGCAAGCAGTAACTGCACATCTTTTCCAAACATTCCCACTACACTTTGGGGATGTTGGTGGATATGACAAAACTGTGATTTGCACTAGGTTAAAGAATCAATAGTTGCTGACTCAGTAAGTTAGCAGCATTTACCCTCTGMATTGTGTTAACCAATGCAAAGTGCCAGCAGTGTGGTCAGGGAAAGGCATGAGCCATCTCTCCAGAGGAAAATAAGATTTCCAAGTAAMCCTGCAACTTCATCTGGCCTTTCCAAGGTTAATTTAATCTAGAAATTGCCACATCTTTCAAAGTAGCTGGGGTGATGCTCTACTTTTCAATATCAGAATATTCATAACAGCAAACAACATACACAAATCCTTCAAGTGGTGTTGAATATCCAAACATAGTGGGACATTTTGTACACCATAGCACAGTTCTGGTGTTTGACAGTTCCATTTAATTACAACAAACCTCAGTTCAGTCCTTGGGTATCTTCAGAAGCAGGTAGCAAGTAAAGCTGGTCAACATCTACATCAAAATAATCCCTGGTCATGTGCCCCTGAGTCTTTACCAAGATTGCCAGATTGAGTGGCACAAACTGTGCATATCCACGTGTGTGGAGTTCCCCAGGTGCTTTAGCTCACACGGTCAGAATGCTCCTCTCTGATGGAATCCATGTGTCTGCTTCCTGTGCCTATCTGTTCACTGCTCAAAACAGTACCAAGAAAGAGATCCTAGATGTACACAAATAACCCATAATCCTTATATATAAAGAAACCCTTTCACATTGCCTTAATGAACTGGGAGKGTAGTGTCAGATGGATTCTCACGTGAGCAGGAATAGCAGAAGAGAGAAGCAGACAGGAAGGGGAATAACCAGCTATTTCTAAACCTATTAATAAAAACATTGTTAAAACACCTTGCTTTAAAATATAAACCTACATATTTGATTTGTTTAATTTTGTCAGAATATTTCTGTTCCTTTCTGGTGCTAACTCAGGTGATGACAGCAGAGAACCACGTGCACCCTGTGCCACTGAGCAGCCCACACCCTTGGAGATGTGCACCAGCAGGCAGTGCCCTCCTGGCCTCTCCTCAGCCACGGGAAATCTCCCTGTTATTTCTCAACTCTCATTCCTGACACTCCACAGGGTTTCACACTGCACACTGAGAGACCAAYGAACAGCTCAAGTAAACTCTCAAACTGAGCAAGAAAAAGTGTGACTGGAAAAATTTAACTCCCAAAGAGACAGCATGACAAAGGTCAAAAAACATGGTTAAATGGAAGGCCTTCCAATACCTCCATGGTGCCACAAGCACTCACACAACACATTTACATCATGAAGGAGAACAAATCAAACTTTTTATCACACTCATAAAAGAAAATACACATCYGCATAATGGTTTTGGGGCAATATAGTTAAGGGAAAACCGGCCACAAGCTCATAAAAATAATGYTGTGACATTTCTATTCTCTCCTTATTGACCTGAACAATCGGATCCAGAATTGTTATGCAAGTGGCAGGAATGCAGAATGAATTTTTAATAGCCCTGTGTGTGAAAGAGAACAAAATTTCATAAAAGATGTTAAAGAGACTTCCATAATGCTGGCTTATGCAGCTCTCCACAAAAATAGGCACTCTCAACTACAACAGCTAATCCTTAGGATTTACAACACATCATAACTCATTCCTGCTGTACGGAGGAATCCATCTCTCAAACACAAGTGATCTTGCAATCACAGATGAACTCCAGTACTTAAATACAATGGGATACRTTTCACAGTGTCAGCCCTAATTTTCAGCCTTGACTTTGATTTCCCCTGCCTTGGTGGGTTCCAGGCAGACCCTCTGTGTTACTCTAATGTAGCTTTTTTGTGGTTTTAATATGAATATTGTGTCAAGAAGCTGAGATATTAAGAATGACAATACATTATTATTGCAGCAGGGAAATCTCCAGAGTCCTAGAAGTAGGATTTTGAAAACCRCAGTAAAAAATCAATAGCAATCCACAAGAATTCATAAAGGAAACGTGTCAGTCAGCACCTTTGAATACAAATCTTAAATTTTAGCTTAAACAGACTGGACAAATACAAGTCATTTAAAAGACAGGGGAGGTGAATGTGCCCCAGCTTTTCAGGCTGTGGGAGAGAGCGTTGCTTGGCTGCCCCAGCAGTGCCTGAGATGCCCTTGCCCTTCTGTGCTGGAGCCCC